>NW_026892584.1:18302500-18357500 GCF_033815535.1 Pezoporus flaviventris | reverse complement strand
AATATCTTGGCTGTCACTTTAAACTCAGGTTGTGCTTTTTATGAGCTGATTATGTTACCAGGACTATAGAATAAAAATGCTATAGGGGGGCCCAATAAACAAGCTTGTCAAGTCAGTTGACTTGCTTAGGATCTGTTTCTTTACTTACCTTTAATGCAAAACAGTGGAAGCCAGTTGCAGTGCTATGTGTTTTCTTCTTAATGAAGTATATACCTACTCTATTCCTCTCTAATTACACGAATTGCAAACCTGGCATCTGTGATACAGGGTGCTTAAGGTGAAACTTAATAAAACATATAAACCCACTGTCACCTTCTCTAGAACAAGTATGGAAATTCTGGTCATGGCTTTTCCTATTTACATGTACACTTTGTATTTGGCTTAATGTTTTGCATGGTTAGTTGAGTTAATTTTTTCCCCCTTTTTCACCTGTTAATGAAAAAGAAATTTAATGCTACACAGGAAGAGTTTCCCAAAGGTGTAATAACATTTTCAAAAAAACCTTTAGAGTGAAGCAGCAGGCGAAATCACCATCAAGTTAAAGCCCCTGTTAGTGACAACAGTCATCACCACATGGAGAACAGTTTTGTCCCATAGCCTCATGGCAGGAAACCACAGCTCCCTAGTATGCCAAGGAAATGCATATTACAAAGTGGAATGATTAACACGGCACCATTTGTTCTGTAAAGAGTTACGTATTCTGAGAGCTTTAATAGAAACATAGAAAAGGTATTGTTCCAAAAATCATATGTTTTACTGGGAACATATCTGGTGCATTCTTAAACAAAAGTAATAATCTTTTAATATTTTCTGGCAGTACGGTACCATGTCGCATTAGTAGCATATTGTGAATAGTCAAAGCAAATGAATAGATACAATGAGTTTTACAGCTCGCCTTCCAGAAGTGAAAGCAATGCATACACCAAGGAGTTGTGGGTAGCAAGAAAATGAGATTGTCCTGCTGATTGGATGCAGACAAGCAATGAGTAATTCAAGTGCTCACAGTCAAACAAACTGCTTGTGGCACTACTACTTGTACCCAATTACCAATTCAGAGAGAAAATAAAAAGCAGTTTCAGTAGAGTCAGGGTGGGAAATCTCCAATTAGCACCAATTAGCAAAGTTGCTTCCTACAGTGGAATTCTGGGGACCTAAGAAAAAAAAAACAACATAATCTCCCAGAATGCCTGGTTGGAGCATTTATTTACCAGGTGATGGGACTCCTGAAGAATAACTTGATGAGGATTTGCGCCTATGGGACTTGAATACAGATACTACTTGGAACTTGCCTGCTCGATTTGACTGGTCAATCATAGGCTGTACTATTCTTCTTCTGGCATTAATAAACCTGCAACAGAATACAAAGAATAGAAGTCCTTTCATCAGCTTGCTTGTGTGTTTTGAGAACACCTCTGCTTTAAAACTGACAGCATTTCAGCGTGGTGCAGCAATGTGTTTTGCATTTCATTGCTTTTTAAAAAGAGTATAATTTCACTTTAAAGGATTTTCCTCTAAGTGCTCCAAAATTGTACCTGGTAACACACTTATCTTACTAGACAGTTTAAAGCTGGATTTGCCAGAAGGCTTTGGACAAGCAAATGTGACCAAAAACTCGAGTTAGAAGAAAATGTTTCTTTAACTTCTTTGAGTGGCTTGGAACCTGGTTAAAGCTCACAGGCTGGGAGCCTTCCCCCCCTCCCTTCCATCCTAGGGATCCAGCTACCCTTGCAGCTGGCCATAAATGAGGACCAGGCTTTGCCACTCTGTGCTTTCACAAGGTATCCTTAGGTCAGCAAAGCCATCAATTAGGCTGTCTGAAGTTTTATCACCAGCGCAGCAGCAGTAAGTGCCGGCCCAGAAAGACTTCTGCTCTTCTGCAACTCCTGCAGTTGGAGCCTGTAAAGGCGGGGGTCGTTTGGAGGTCAGTGCCAGCTGGGGATGACCTCTGCGGCTGAGCTGGGACACCCCGCGCAAGGCAGCCGCCCGCCCCAAACTTGGGCACCTTTCAACTCGTTAGAAACCCCCAGCCACAGGTACATGTGGTTAATATTAGGCCCAAAATAACCTTTCTTCTTTTTTTTTTTTATCTCAAACCGGGGCGGTTGCCACAGCTTGTGAGCACTGGTAAAGGCAGTTAGTTGGCTGTGGAGCCTGGATTTAATTTTGCTGGTAATCCAAAAATAAGTGCTTACATATTTCTTATTAGCTTAATGTGCAGCGATCCACATCGGCACAAGCTAAGTCAAATTAATTTCCCTAAAATAATTTTAAAACCTGCCTATTCACAGAACTTCTTTCAAAACAGGGTAATTTTCTATCACTCAGGAACCACACTTGTTTTTGTACCCCCTCTTTGTTTTTGAGAACACTTTGGAGCCTTCGTGCAGGTTTTGTGTGCTATTTCACAGCTCAGGCTTTCGGCTGGTGACCCTTAAGGAGTGCTAATGAAGTCGAATACTAGTGTTTAATCCTCTTCAGAAATACTAACATGCCCATCATCCAAAACAGCCTCCAATAATTGCCATTGGGCCAGATCCAACGCTTAGCGAAGTCTTTCAGTCAGTTAACTGAAAACTAAGTTCATCTGCTCATTTAGAAAATTGCTAGCCTTTATATAGCATCAACTCAGCAAGGCCTTTTGTTGGCTTCCCTCCTTCTTTCCCTCCCTCCTACCCCCTGGTTAAATTCCTCCACTGATAATAAAAGACAGTGGCACACCTTCGATTGCATCTTCCGTAATCACAGTCGTGGAAATTTCATTAGACAGATGCATAAATGCTGCAAGTACCACTACAGGGCTCTTTTGCATCTCTGTTTACATCCAAAAGACATTCTTTATTCTTTAGGAAAAGTATAATTCAGTTGTCAGAAATGTCATCCTGCCTCAGAATTAGTCATGACTTCAGGTATTAAGATAAAAAATCAGACACAGTTGATGTACTTGTTTATTCCCTTCTGACTGCAGCACAAGGAAGGCATTTCCTACCCCAGTGCGGTGATTTTGAAAGGTGTTTCCATTCCCAAAGACAAAGGTCCCCGACAGGACCTAATTTGCTGAACTACTTCTGAGAACATTACTGCGCTGACCAAATGGAGCCTGACCTGAACCTCTTCCATCCAATGCACCTTTTATCAGCTGAAGTTAAGGCCAATAGAGATTAACAGGAAAGCCTGATAAGACTGTTTTCTCTCCTCCTATGAGCTTCTAATGGTGTATACAGATGGCAAAGTTTTAAAGAATGCAATGAAGGCCTATTTAGGCCTGTAAAAAATCACAGACAACAGAAACATCCCCCCATGCACACACTTTCTGCCTTACTAACCCCTTTTCTTCAATCAGGCCACTCTTCAGGGAAACCAAATTGCTTTTTCGTTTTTTATTTAAACCCCAACCACTTTTATTATTTACATCTGGTGGTCCCCTTATTTATGTCCCTCTCCACTTCCCTGCACACACACCCTGGCTCACAGGGCTGTGAGGCATTATGGGCCTTGGCTCTCAGCAGGAGAACTCGACACTGTCTTCAAACAAATAATTAAGGGGAAGGTTAAAGGTTCACCCAGAGGTCATATCTTTGGATACTCCTCAGAAAGTTTACATTAGCAAGAAATGGGTGCCCTCTGAAGTGTTCTTTCAATGAGCTCACACAACAAGGCAAAGCATTAAGAAAATTCTAAGTCCTGAAGGGTTTCAGGTGACAAATGCTTTACCTCCATGAGCATGCAGATGGAGATACCCCACTTTGGGTTTTGAAAACCCAGTCTTGCCCAGTCTTTTTCTCCAGAAGTGCTTGGCCTTATTTTATTCCAGTGATGTGAATAAAGCCAGCCTTTCACTGTGAACTCTATGTAGAGGCAATTTACTAGTTGTTTTGGAAATGGGAGTTAAAGCCCTAATAGTGAGTCCCCCAATCTTTTTTTCCCTAGAGAAAAAACAGCTATAAAAGTAAAACTTTTTTTATTTGTCCAGTAAAAATTGCAAAAATAGTGCTGGGTTCAATTTCTGGTTTTATTATTTTCTTTTGCACACATGGGTAACTGCTGGTGCAAAAGATGTCCCCCAGACTATCAACACTCTGTTGGAAGTAAAGACACACTATCATATGCTTAGAAAGACATACGAGCACAGAGACTTTAGGCATCCAGATAATTTTGAAATTCCATTTCTATGTCTGCTCTGAAAAATCTTGTCAAAAAAAGGCATCAGTTATATCCATTAATGGGTATGTCTGAAAAATTACACATGAAATTATTTATATTTGCAAAATTACAGTGGCAAAAAGAACACACCTTTCAGGTGAAGCTAAAAAACAGATCCTGGTTTTGTTAGCATCAGCTAGATCATGTAATGCATCAGCAAAACTGTTAGACAAGGGTACAGAATGCAGTTGTTTGTGGATTATTATACATTCTTTATACTGCCTCATAAATATGTACAGTGTATAACAGAGATGTAGAAACTACAGTCCCTGCCCTAGCCTTTACATTTTTTGAGGGCTTTTTTTTGTACCTTAGGGAGCCATCTCCAGGGCCAAAGTAAAGCAAAATAGAGCCTTTTGCACAGCACTTCAGTTGGTGTGTTGCAGAAACACTGTGATGTTATTTTGGCACAAATGCCTTCAAAAGGCATTAAGAGACAGGTGAAAAAAGAGAACATCAATGCCACTTTTCCCAGCATTATTTGGAACCCTATAAATGAAGAACTCACAGATCTGCTCTTGACTCTAATTGTCTGTCTTGTTCATACCCTTCACCCAGAGGCCAAAGATTGAATGGCCTGAAAAGAAGAGTAAAATCTATCAAGACATGGATTTCTTTGTCATTCTTCTGTTAATAGCAATTCCTATTATTTGGATGATAGCAGCAGTTAGAGCACTCAATGAAGCTCAGTCTTCCTCCAGCCCCATGCTGCACAAGCACACCATTCAAGAGAACTCGGGGTCTGAACAGATTTCCAGGCAAAGCCTGGGGGATAGGAGAGATGCCTTCTCCCTGTTTGCAAAGGAGAATGGAGACAGAAGGAGATTAAGTGACAAGGCCAAAGTCAGACGAGAGATCTTTGGCAGAGCCACACACCCAACATAGATTTCCTCAGTCCTCTTTCAGCACACTACAATCTGCTATCCATATGCTATCTTTCCTTTGTTCCCTCATCTCAGCAGTCAGGCACACTGGCAGGGGACTGCAGGGAGAGCTCACATTGCCACTGTTTGTGCCTTACCTGCTGTGTAGATAAAGACAGGTCATCAGCCTCCAGGGTTGTGAGGCGATACCTTCACAAACTCTACATTCATATGGCACTTGGTCCTCATTCCAGAATGATAAATGAGGTGTGTAATGCTGAGAAATACATGTTGTTGACATAGTATGTTTAATGAAAATCTCACTTCCAGCATTTTGCAAATGACAGATTACCAACCTCCCTTATTCAAATAGCCATTTGAACTGAATGAAGGGCTTTTGCATCTTGTATTTTTAATTGCTACCTAAAGCAGCCACCTATATTTCCTATAGCCAGAGCCCGTTTTTCTCACACAAGTAGTTCCAGTCACTTTTGTGGGAGAATTTATGAAAGATCAAAATCTGGCTCAAAATTCACAACAACGTGGACTTTAAAAAAAAGTAATTTCATTTTTATCTGCTTCCAGCAGAAAACCGGTAGAGCAGTAAAGGTATACTAGTGAATACGCAGTCTAGTCTGATGATTTGGTAGCCCTACTCCTAATTGGTTCCTACCATTTCTAATTAGCATGACAATACAATCTAAATATATGCATTTAATTGCATCTCTTCAAATAGAGCCTTGGTTTTCTTTGTCCAAACTAAACATGTATGCTGCATTTTACCAGAAGTCTTGTAATTCATCTTCATTATATTTTTATCATATTTTATCTCAAGTCATACATACATTTACATAATACATTTTATTTTTACAATAAATAACATTCAGATAAAATCTCAGAGAGATATTCCTACAAAGTGAAAAGGCGAATAAATAGCAAATTGAGATCTCTCAGTCTGCTTGTTCAGATCTGGCATATTTAAAATAATTTTGCTGCTGTTTCCACTGTCTTTTTTATACACACTGTACATGTATTTCAAAACACTGAGACCACTCCATAACCGAACCTGAGTAAGATTAGCTCTTGAAATGAACTGTTGGTGGCTGTACTGATAGGCAATCAGAATTAGAAACATCCCTAGTTTTACTCTATGGCTATCATGGAAAATTTAAGTAAGTAGGGTCACAACAGGTTGTGAGGATGAAATGCATGAAAGCTTAGGAAACTCCAGTTCATTCCCACCTTAGGGTCTAAATCTGAACTCAAGCAGAGAGTGGTATTTAACTCCAGTCACTTGTCTATATGTTTAATAACTTGTGAGATGAAACTGATGAAAAACTAAATCAGTCCCCCACAGCAGAGTATATTACTCCCTCTGAGAAACTGAGGAACATAAGAGCCACCACATACAAGTCAAAGCTTTCGCTATCAGTGTTCAACCTGTATTTCCTCTTAAAATATCCATCCCAGAATATAAGGTGTTAAAATACGGCACTTATTTAACAAACCAGCCACTGCATAAATGGGTTCTCAATTCTTTATGTGAAAAACAGAAATAAACAAATTTGTGAGATGAATTCACAACCAGTTCTCTAAAAGGATTAATGAGAAAAGTTTTTACTCAATTTAGATTTTAGCACAAGAAGACACTTCTGCTCTTTTGGTTGAAAACTGCACAGTACTGAATGAACGTTGTCACAGGCTTAATCATAGAAATAATATAAATAAAAGTAACAACAATAATGTAGGGGTAAAACAGTTAATTTTGTGTCTTCTGAATATAAAGCCTCATTTTAAAATTTTTTAGGTACCCAGAAGAACAGCCTATCAAGGTTTTTCAAAAACTTGCCAAATCTAGATGAGAAGCTTGGCTCTTATTAAACCTAGGTAAGTGGGAGCTGAGTTGGATGAATAAACAGGTTTTAAGCACCTGCTTCAATGTTTTGCTGAGTAAGGGCACAAGAATGCATTCTAAAAAATAATTCAAATGTTTTCACCTTAAATGGGAAAATAAATCTTTGCCTAAATGATATTTCAGCACTTGGACTATGAACACGTCAGTATTTAGCTCAAGAGTATATACTAACACTGATCCCTTGTTGCCCAAGAATGTCCTAATTTGGAAGGGAAAATATCCCATGAAATGCTATATCTAAGTCACAAAAAATGTTTTAATAAGTAACCTAGAAAATGATTTCTTTCCCAGGCTGAAAGAATCATTTCAGAAGTCTTGAGCAGATCAGAGCAGTGTGAAAGAATGCAGAAACACTTTTATCAATATACAGCCCCCCACACACACCTTTACAGCCCTCTTTTCTATCACCCAGACTTTTATCTGAGCAAGTAAAATCCAGTTATCTTAGTTTATTTAACTTCTCCCTCCAATATGTATTCTAAACTGACAGAATTAGGTTTAGGTGCCCTTCTGTACATGTGTACAAAATTAGCTAAAAAAGCCCTGGTCTATGCTTCACTGAATCTATGCCGCACCTGGTTACCAACTCTTATTTGCAGCATTCTTTATAGGAAATTTAAAAAGCTGAGTTAGTCGCCTGGAAATGAGCCATCTAAATAAGGCTTCCCTAAGTCATGAATATTGAGAGATGGAGTCACTTACATGACTGGTTTTCAGAGGAAAAGGGAGGGACAGGCAGGTTTATTCCCTAACAAAACTTCACATAGTTTTGGACAGCCTCATAAAACAAGGCGGGGGTTACAGACTTTAAAGATTAAATTGACTTTTTTAAGCTAATTTAGACATTCACATCTGTCAAAGGTGTGATTCAGAGGACTTAAGTCAACAACCATGTTTGGTGAAGAGAAGGCTCCAGAAGATAACAGAGAACAACTAAGCTGGGCGCCTGAGGCAGCCTGAGGCAGGAGCTAACCGTCCCAAAGACCTCTGCCGCATCTTGTATGTTTATGTTGGAGCTCTTAAAAATACGTTATGCCACTTGGAGCTGCCAGTTGCTGGAAATCATGGATTTGCCCATCCCGTAACTGTGAGACTGTCCTAAAACATCAGAAATTTCAACAGCGCTCTTCCTGGTGTTTACTTTGCGAGTCTTTCAGTCATTGTGCCACATTTGAAAATGGATCTTCTCAGCCACAAAATCTATAAACTGACTTGAAAAGATTCACACTTGGAGCTGGGACCTCAAGTTAACATGAAATAACTTGAGCCTTGTGATAAAATCATGAGAACTGGCAAGACGGGCATCTATTTACTGCAGAGAAAATCTGTCTCGTTAAACATGTAACTCCTGGTTACCAGGTTACCTCTTGGGAGCACGGGGAAAATGGTTTAGCTCTGCCAAGGAAGAACCTGCTGCCTGCCGTGGAGCGCAAATCCTGGGAGCTGCCCTGCCTTTGCTCCCGGGGCAGAAGGCCTTTTCCTACAACGAAAGCAAGCGTCCAGGAGGCCCAGGCACGGTCGGGGCTCCCTGGTGCTCCCCAAGCACCTGGAGGCCCCGTGGCCACCTGGCTCTCCTGCCGGCTTGCCCCAGTGCTTCTATCGACCTTCCCACCGGCCCAGGCCAACGAGGTCCCAGCGCCAAAGCCCAGGCCAGCCGGCGCTCAGGCCAGTCCCCGGTAACGCTGGCAGCAGAAGCACTACGGCTCTCTGCTGCAGAGCGGGGCTCACCCCGCGTTTCTGACCCCGGTGCCCCCCCAGGGACGCCTCCCGCTGTGCGGCTGGGCGCCATGAGGTGGGGCCAGAGCGCCGCTGCCGCGCCGCGGCCGGGGCCCCTGCCCCGGGGCAGGGCCTCCGCCTGCCCGGCAGCCTCCGAGCCTGCACCCGCGGGGCCGTGAGGATGGCGCTGTGAGGCCCGGGGCAGCAAGCACGTCGGGGCACCCCAGCGCGGGTGTGGGGTACGCATGGCTGTTACCGGGAAGGGGGGTGAGGAGTTGCCTCTGCACACCAGCCCGGGGCCCCGGGTGGGCACGGGTCTCCTCACCGGCTCCCAGGAAACCTCCGCTTGAGAGAAAAAGTAGCACCCGTCGTCCCCCCCCGGGTGTCGGGCCCCTTGCAGTGCTCCCGATCGCACCTGAAGCCACACAACACACACCGGAGGTGGCTGTTGCTCTTTCCGAGTGCCATCAGGTTATTCACATATGGTTATTTATCATGCACCGTAAAAACGATCTTTTAAAGATACTTGAAGGGAGGAGACAGACATACTTCCTTAGCTATTCGTATCTTACAGATAAAATGCAAAGTCAATAGACATAAGCTGTAGTATGAAACCTCATCCTGTACTTGATTTATTGCAGATGGGAATCAACTAGAATCACTTTGAAATTTTTACTACTGACATTAAAATTCCAGGTTTGTATACATATGTCTTGTGGAGATGCTAAATACAATTTTAGCTAATTTGGCATGTGCTTTGATTTGCTAGCACTTAGACATCCACGCTAACGGTAGATAACATCTATTAAATCTTAAGTAACTCATGCATTTAAAGATATGTTAATTTATCATTTTAAACTCACAGAGAAGGATTTTCAAAACTAATGAGGGTCCAGCAGTCTTGAAAACACAAGCAGCTTATCTAGGTTCTGACACAGGAGTTGAGGGGCCTAGTTTAGGCAACTTGTACTAAGTGTAGGTTTTGAAGACTATCACGTCAACGTATTTTACACATCTTTCTAACTGTTTCAGATTAATTTTTTTAGCCAATTCTAAACTGACCTGAAAAAAAAGAGTTCTCAACAAATTTAACATCTGTTTAACTTCCCTGATCAACTTAGATTAAGGCACTAATTCTCCTTCTTAGTTTGCAGTGGAAATTACCTAAGTAGCAACTTGCCAAAAATGCATAAAGGTGTTTAGCAATTATGTACTGGGTATGTTTAAAGAGATCAAGGTGCACTCACATGTCCTACGCTATGGATATCTCTGATTAGCTTGTCATCTACTCTGAAGAAGATGTAGCCCAACTCTCCTATACTATGTAACAGGCAAGCTGTTAGCTGTCTGTCAAGCACCTAAAGTGGACAAGTAGTCCAGGAGCAAAAATGTCACTCCTTTGATCTGGCAAGGAGCAGCTGCTGATTTATAGAGTAGGACTTTGTTCTTCCGTTCTATTTTACTTTCTTTCCTAAGGCAGAACCACAAAATCCAGCAGAAAAAAAAAAAAAAAAAAGTGCCGTTCTATGCAACATCAACAAGCTCTGACAACTGCAACAGGGTTTTTCTTGGCCCTAACAAAGCTCTCAGGCATCTCCTTTGACGCTCACCTTTCTTTTTTTTTTTTTTTTTTCTTCTTTTTGCAATGTGGTAGTTATTGTTTAATTCAGCTTCTGTAAATGGAATGGACTGTGGCCAGCAAGCCTGGGGCATAAACACACCTGTATGAAAGAAGCCTTATTGTAGCAACCATCTACAACCAACCTGCACATGCACTACCAGTTTGTGAATTCAGAAGGAATGTTCCATTTTCCCTGACAGTAAATTTTGCCTTAAGATAACAGTTTTATTGTACCCACTGTCCCGTCTTGACCGTGAAGCTTGTGCACTTTTTCATTATTATTAAAATCTGAAGGAAAAAAAGTATTTTTCTACCTGTCAACCAGCAGACCTCAGGAAATTGGATCCGAAGAGCCTACTTTAAGAAAAACACAGCCGAAATATATTTATAGAAACACACTGCTGAAAGTTTGAAAACTACTGATTCTAAAGATGTCTGTTCTGTTTCAGAGAAAGCAATGCAGTTGCAGCCATCTCCAGCTTATACTGGTACAGATTCTCCTCAAAAAAAAAACTTTTTGCAAAACAAATGCTCAGAAAGACATAACATTTGATGCAACTAACCGGACTGCAGCACTGCCAGTCCAGAGTCAATGCTCTATTCAGTTCTTTTCTTAGAAGTTCCTGAGCACATTCTGTGGGTGATCAGTCACTACTCAGGCTTTTAAACTCCTACCTCATCCATTGGAATAACAAGGGAGTTTTCCTTTATTTCCTTTCTGATCCGTTTTCCAGTTTAATAGCTAAAAGACAAATCTGCAGGCCACAAGAAAAGGCTGAAGTATAATGCTGATGAGCAGGAGAGGACTGCCTTGTGTGTTTATGGATGGGGAAGGGAACCACACAGCAAGCTGTGTTTTTGACCCTGGTATGTTTCTACGCACATGCTGCGTTCACACTTCTTTATGCTGTAACTTTAAAAACAGACAAAAAGGATTACAAAAACAAAGATGGGAAGAGGTGAAGATGGTGGGGGAGACATCATGACTGCAAGATCTTTTGCATATATTTTAGCTTGTGGAAATAAATAAGGACTATTACAGCCAGGGCCCTAAGGGAGGCAGGAAAATGATGATGTACAGGATAGTATAAAATGATATATTAAAAACTGTGCTGTCAGTGGAACAATAGAATATTAAGCAAAAGTCCATAATAATTGGTAGATATTTAGCTGTAGACATCTTTCTCTGGTTGGTGAGTTTTAAGTGTACGTGAGAGGAAAGAGAACTAGTTAGGCAATTAGAAGTAATGGGCATAAATAATACACTATGTATAAATACATCCTCCCCTCTCCCATGTTATAGCTCTTATCCAGATACACCTAATCACCTCTCAGTAAGTCATACCTACATGCTGGTATCCCTTGTGTTCTGCTCTTTGCACTGTCTGGTTACTGGAGATTCTGCTTATGTAAATCTTCTTTCTCTCTGTAAATGCAGAATTGTGTTCATTTTTTCCCTTTAATTATTCCAACACCAGTGGCAAGACTTTATCAGATCAGACGGTCTAATGGCTTAGTAGCTAAAGATGTGTCAACACCACAGACACCATGAGACTGCAGCCTGCCATGTTATGGAATACGTGCTCCACAGTGACTGAAGGTATTAAGAGCATAAATGTTATATAGATTTTCCCTGTGTCATATTAGTGAAGCTTTTATTCTGTCTCATCCCATTTTGTGTTCTCTGTATCTCACAGGAATGAGGGGAGAATGTTCTAGAAACATTTTTTAGAGTTTGTTAGTATACGTATGTTCTTCATGTATTGTTGCGTCTTAGTTACTGTAAGCCAAACTGCTTTGGAATCATGGAATGATAAAATTAGAACACCTATCTGGGGCCATTTCCTCAGCCTATCACTCCATATCCCAGGATCCCATACTGTCTGTCCAGTGCTTCACCTCCCCCAGCCTACCATATTGTTGATTCTGCAGAGGAAATTGCAAAGTACAGGTGGCAAGTCAGCAATAAAGCTTGCTGGTGCTCTGCTAGGGTCCTAGATGGCCAAATATGCTATGATTGAGGACACATATGTGAATGTTACACCATATCCATTCTCTCTTTTCTCTCTGCTGTTTCCATTCTTCTGAGTAAGACAAAGACAGAAATCAGGAAGGCCTGCACTTTCTGAAGCACATGAAAGGTTGGATTTCCCTGATTTCGGTGCTCAGCTGGCTTTTGGGCAGAGCAGAGCGTTGGAAGAGCCTCTGCTCAAGTGCATCACATTTCAATTGTTGGCTTCCTCAGCTAAAGAGAGGACTATTCATGTATTTTTCTTTCCTTTGTTAAAGGTCAGGTAGCTGGAGAAGTCTCTCTTAATGTAGTCACTGCCACTTAAGTATCTCTTGTGAAAATTAAATCGTACCCAAAAAGAAACTTGAAACTGAGCATGTATTTCCTCTATGAAAACTGGCCAGTTCTGTAATGTGTTCCACTATCCCATATTTTGCATACAATTGAGATATCTGTTGTGAAATGAAACCCAATCTATATAACTTATCTAATATTTATTTTTCTTTATGAGAGAAGTTTGGAAACTCTCTGTGTGATCTTACATAATTTTAATAACTGGTTGCTGATGGATTTCAGTATTAACTCTGACTGTTCTGACTGGTAAGCTGCTGAGGTTTAATTTTCAGGAGAATTTCACTAATTGTTCCTGCACTGCGTAGGGGTGAAGGCATCTAAGAATATGTGTATAAACCTGCATTTGAACCCACAAAACTGGTAATTGCAGGGCCGTACCCAACAGTGTTGATCACTTCAGCCAGGTCTAGTAAAGTGCTCAGAGGTATAGGAAAATTTTCAAAATAAGCAAGTCCTATTATCAAAACTTTTAAAACTTTTAAAGCCAATCTTAATGTTCAGTGAAATTACGAGGTAGAAGGCGACACCAGCAAGTGGAAGTTGACAACAGTGCCTAAATTGTAAATTATCTGCTCCTAAGAAAATTCCTGTCTCTGGTTAGATGTTCCACGAATCACCAGAAGGTGGACTTAGATACCTAACTACATTTTTTGGTTTAAAAAAAAAAAAAAAAAACAAACCAAATTCCCTCACTTAACGCTGAAAGCACCTGAATTCTTTAGGCGTGTAGATGTCTACTTTTTAGCACCTTATCCCATCAGCATTTTTGCTTATCCTAACAGTGAGTTACTTATGCCATTACCATGCTCTTGTCTCTGAGTTAGAGGAAGACACTTATGTCCAGTCAGGATTCGTATGGATCCTTTTAGTGAGACAGACATCTCAGAATATGTCTGTTCTTTCTTATAGCAACACAGATAAAGATCTCTCTTGTTTACAGCTGACACTGTAATAATTTAACTATTTATCTGGAAAGATCAAGTTTTCCCTCCTTATCCTTCTTGATTTGGAACAAAGACTTGAGCGTAGGTCCATCACATCCTAAAAGAATATCTGAATCACCCACATATTCAGTACAGTGAACAAAGCCCTTTCAGTTCTCATTCTGAAGGTGCTCCACCTGAAGTAAGTAATTATACAGTCATAATTAACTAGCATTTAACTCTCACACATTGAAGTTGGAGCCTTAACCAAGCAACTGTACAGTCAAACCCTTGTTCTTATTTAATTTTGTTCTACTGACTAGTCATTACATACACAACAGAAATGGCAGTAGGGAGAACAAGAAAGGCATGATAGTGAAGAAAAGTAAAGATGGAGCATTATGTTCAATAGCCCATTGATTGGGAAATTCAACTCACTTGGAACAGTTAAGACATTGATTTAAATCAAGACTAAGAGAAGACCTGCAAACATATATTCTATTTAACAAGTGAATTTTCTAGCCAATGAGCCATTGAGTGTAGCACTCCCTCTACCCATTTGCCTCTTGTGTAAAGCTTGGTATGGCTGATGTATGACAAGAACTTTGGCTGGATTTGGCCTCTGTGGAGATACATTGAGGTAAGGCTGATTTTGTGTTGAAACTTGTGTATCACTCTGGAACACATTACTGTCTATTTGTCACCATATATGTATTGTAAATATAAGAAATATATAAATACATGAACCATATTTGTGTTCCTACTCCTCTGTCCTGGAGGCCCTTTCTATCTGACATAACCATGGGCATGGCAATACCTCACTTTCCAGTACTGCTAGGCTTACAATTCCAAGTTTCTTAGTTATACCCAGTTCTGAGCAGTTTTGTGCATGTTCACCAAAAGAAACAAGTACATGTGGACCAAAAGTTTGTAGGTATCTTGGGACTGGGCAGCAGCTAGATAACAATGCTGGAAAATTTAGTGATAGCTAAAGATTAGCTTAAACTAAACTTTTCAGGGTTTGTGCTTGACACTCATATGCAACTCAAATGATGTACATATCTAAGAGATACATATATATATATGAGGAAATATTTTGTAAAATTTATTACAGAGATCTTCTATTGTGGCTTAGCTCATCATATTATAATAATACTTTCATGAGAAGTTCAAGCAAAGTTTTAGAATAGCTTTAACCAACCTTTGAAAGAAACACAGAAATTAAGGTAAATAGAAACATTATGTAAAACAAAGAAAGTCTGTGAAAACAGAAAAAAATGTCCCAAATTCACAGGCAGCATCTTCAAGCAAAGCAGTTCATCATTGTGCTTCTGTGCAAAAGAATTTAAAAATAAATTTCTTAAGAAATTATTTATAAATAGAATAAACCCAAAGTTTTAATTCTAATTCAGAGTCCAAACTGAAGAAAACATAGATAATCAGTAGTTAGAGGAGGGAAAGTTACTCTTTGTTTTTCTCACTGTGAATTATTAAAATACCAATGACATGTACATTCCTAGGAACAACACACATTTTTAATTTGATAGTGAAAATCTGGTAATATTTAATTATATTTATTAAAATAATATTAAATAATATTAAAATAATATGCCTTTATACATGTAAACTTGTAAACTGTCATCCATGTAAAACAGAGTAATAAAAGCAACAAATGCAGACACCCATTCAGATTAATTGAGTTAGTTTCAATTTCCTTTCCTTGGTTCTTCCTCAGTTTTTATATTCAGTCTTTCCAATGTGACTATATTATGATCCACAATTTTTTTTGGCATCATTGTAATCATAAAAAATATAAAGTATATCTTTATAAGCAACATGAGGCTTAGCAGACCCTAGTAATGCCACATCTGCTTTAATCTTAGTCAATTCTAGCCTAAGACAGCATAGCCTGTGGTGTCTCACCTGAGTTTTCAGACACATTTCAGGAAATGCATTAGCTCTCTAAGTCAGTGAAATAAATTACAAACAAATATAGTGGTCAGTAACCAAAGAAAAATTTAGCCCTCTAAATGGGTTTTGACAGAAGCCCAAGTTGAAAAACCCAGTGGTACTTTATGAATGTCCCTGAACCACCAATCAATTCTACTGAGATGAGTGGTCCAATTAGTTGGCTAATTTTTGATGCCTGATACATGTATTCACAGTCAAGAAGAAAAAAAAAAATCATGTATCTAGGGGACCATTCTTCCTTTGGTCCAAGAAACTAGGGTCTACAAAACAACAAATATGAGAATATCATAATGTCAAATTCCACATCCTAATTTGAAACAAAAATCTCACAGTTACAAATACCTCATTGCTAGGACAAATTTGATACAAAGAAGTGCAGCTAAGACAGCTGACTACACTTCATTTTCAGGTGTAAATACAGGTAAAAAATTTTTGAATTTTTTGAAAGTGAATTTTTGAAAAGTGAAAATTTTTGTGGACATGTTTTTCATCTAGACTGAAAAAAACTTCATTTTATCCTGCCAAATTTCTCCTAAGTGGTACCTAGGTCATGCTCTGGTTTTTCAATATAGCACGGTTTCATAATAACTGCTTAAGCATGCCATACAGTATTAATCTTCCTCATGAACTCAGTCCCAAACCAGTTTCCATGGAGAGAAATTAAGAGGTATGTACAGGCAAAAGAGAAAATATATGACTAGCCAATGATACAGAAAGGCTCTTCAGGTACAGAAGGGCTCTTTAGATGGCAGCTATGGCAGAGAGGAAGGATTTTTCAGCTGAGACTGCAGATGTGAGGGGAGGGTAGCGTTAGACAGTAGGGAGGAGAATATATAAATATATAAAAAAGAGGCATTTATGATGAAGTAGGTTTTGACATTATTTTAAAAAAGGCAGTTTTGAAATTGATCCAGAAAAGAATGGTGGAGGGCTGCTGAAGTGCCCAAAGTAGGAAGTGATTTTGATGTGCATGTGAGAAGGAAGCATCAGCATTTGACATATGGAAGGGGAGAGGAAGGATTGGGAATAAGAGTTTTGAGAGAAGGGAACTACAATAGTCTAGGTGAGAAGAGATGAAGACAGAAGCAAAAGGGATGTCTTGCTGAGGTGGAGATAGGAAGAGAGGTAGGCACTGGAGGTGTGAGAGAAAGAGCAACACTAGGAAATATGTGTGGATTTTGGGTAGTGGGAATAAATGTGTGAGTAGTCCTAGAGGAGTAAGACTGATATTTAAGAATGTCTGAGAGAGTAATGTTGCTCTAGGTTCACTGTCAATTTTTTTTATCAGGTTGTAAACCTATCTATATAAAATGATACCATCTAAAACATGAACTTCTTTTAAACAATGCTCTGCTTATTGTAATAGTTTGTTAGCCAAGCAATCTCTGCAGTAGCTGCAGCTGTGACTTATTCCATCTCATCAGTAATTTTAACTCTTGTATAGTCATTAGTGTGAAGCTTTTCACAGTATTTTAAAATTATAACTATACTTTCCTCCCAGTTCTTGAGTTCCATTTTGTTTGCATGGACTATTCATCCTTTAACGTCTAAATAATTTGCCCTGAGAATCATCACAACATAGCTGTACTTTAGAACAGAAGACGTGAATATGGTTTTGATAAAGCTCTGCAATGCTTATTAAAAAAAACAACAGAAAAACCCCAATAAAACAATATAGCTTTAAACAGTTTGTGATTATCTATAATCAGTATCTTTCTCCATAATACAGTCCAAAAATACAAGTCCTGAAATAGTGTGCATCTCTGTGAAAGGGTGGCCACTACATGTCATGAGTTGTTTAATCCTCACTGTTTGTTGTGTATGGAGCATGGAGTAGGCTTTTACTTATGACTGCTTTAAACAGTGCCTGCCTGCCCTATGACTTTCCAAAAGACCCCAGGATGCACAGTAAAAAGCTTGATTTCTCTAAGCAACAGTCATTCAGACTGACAGCACCCATTCATTTACTGGAAACTAAACAGCAAATATAAAAAAAGACAAAAAAAAGACTCAACTGTTGGACTTACTGACTCCTTAATGAGCAGCTACACTATCATTACCACCAAGTGCATACAACTTGGGCTTGATGTGGGCCTACTCAAAATTACTATTTGCTATGAAGGGGTGGCAAAGCAATTTATAAAACGATGGGGTAAAAGTAAGAGAAGCCCAATTAAAAGCTTTTTCTTTCTTTTATATTAAAGTGAACAGAGTAGGACTCTTACAGTTTGACCCACTTGTTATCTTGTACATTTGTCTCTATTAACAACTATTAACTGATTAGATTGCCCTTAGAAGTAATCATGCATTGTTAGATAATTGTATCATTGTGGCTTCTTACTGGGGAAAGGTATCACATCCAAACACTTAAGATAGATAAAACCAGATGGATGTAACTGTCTGTCCATCCATCTCTCCACTCAAGTAGCCTTTGGGTATTTATAGAGAATTTAAAGCAGTGGTGCATGTCATAAACAAAAGGGCATTTTTTAAAGAAGGAAAATACACTTAATTAAATAGATGTAAAAATTATTTTGCTGTCAACATCCACAATATCAATGATACAGTCATGTTGTGTAACCATTCCTATGGAATACTAGTTCTCAGAACCGTAATGAGTTGCTATTAGAGAAAGCAGGGATGTATTATTAGTATCCCCACAGAATTATCTTTTAAATTATTTATACATGCAACACTTTCATGTAATGGCAGTTTTAAACTCAAGCAAACAAAGCAAACCACACAATAAAGAGAGGGGAAGAGAATTGTACCAAAACCCCTTTCTGAATGCATGTAGTTAGAAAGGCCAGTCAAACAAACTAATCAGATTTTGTTTCCTACTCAAATCCTCATGAGGTTTGCAATAGACAGCATCAAAGCTTTCTGGGGTTGTGTCACCTTGATAAAGGATTGAATGGCACTGCCTCTGTTTTATGTCTTACATCTAAAATGTAAAGGAATGCAACTTTATTTGTCTGGTGCAAGTTTACTTATTGTCTTTGAAATTCTGCAGTAGACCCTCCACAAAAAGCTTAGCTATCAGAAGGGTGCAAATAACACCAGTCTTGTGTTACTCTTATGTTCATCCCCTAGGCTATGGTGCTAGGTTTGCACAGGAGTTGGGAGGGCACTGGGGAGGACTGTTGTCTTTATACATTGTGCATTGCTGATTCAGCTTTCCACACTTGCTTTACTAATACACAGGGTAATGATTAATACTTTAGGAGTCAACACTTTTCTGAAAAATTGAGATGGAGTGCCCTTTTTTTGAGAAAAAGACAAGTTCAGCCAAACTCAAGTTTGCTCAGTGCAGAGAGGATTTGGATGAAATTGAAGAGAAAACAGCTCAGACTGAAGGCTCTAATGATCTCCTTCTGGTCTTAAACTGTTTGCATTTATGAACATATAAAGATCATCCTGTTCTTCACTTTCCATTAACCAATCTTAAACCTTCAAAACAAATTCGATCTGAAATCATTGCCGTACTAATTTACTGAGCAGCTAAATTTAGTTAATTTAAAAACAAATTTCTACCCCACAAAAAGGAAGAACATATATTTGGCATGTTCCACCACCACCACCCCCCCCCCCCCCAAGGGATTATGTAGCTAAATACTCTCAGCTTTTTGTCAGTCACAGTACAAACAGTTTTTAAAAGTATCTGGTTATTCTGAGTGCCTCTATTTTTCTGGCCATTTGGATTAAGGTACCCAAAAGAAACATACAATGAAAATGGTGGCCTTCTTTTTAAGCAAAATGACCCTTACATGTACTAAAAAACCTAATCTAACTTACGCTACTTCAGTTGCACACCAGTACCCTCATTGATTACCATGGAGTTACATTAGTTTAAAATTCAAGTAACTGAGTAGCGGATCAGGTTCTATAGTCAGACATATGTTTTCCACTAGATAATGGCTACTTATATATTTATGAATTTTAAAATGCTTTCCAATTCAACTAGCATTGTTACTATGTGCAGGAAGTAAAGAAGTAAATTGCAACCAAGCTTTCAGGGGTTTATTCCCTGATGAAGCACTTGTACTGCTAGTGTCAGGGGAGGGCAACTGTATAGTGCCCACTACATAATAAATGACACTTGAATATTCTTAGAGTAACTACTGTGTGTGTGTAGTTTTAGGGACAGAGCTATTATCTGTTGTGTTTTACATTTCTAAATACCATACCATCATTTCTTTAACCCAGCTTCAAGGAAAGTTTCAAGGAGGTTTATAATAATTGGTACTCTGATTTATTCTGTCCTGATCACCCATAGGAACAGGGAGTACTTACAGGGCAATAAACAGCTTTCAGGTAGATGTGTAACTCCAGTGTCAATTAGAGTTATGCGCAGAGACTCAGAACAGAAATTGTATATAGCTCTCCATTCCCAAACATGACAGTCATAATAAACCTTAACCTTGACATTCCCTGCTTTCCTCAACCACAGCTAAAAATGCTACACACATTTATACCATCTAATGAACCAGATGTTAAAAGGAAGCCACAGATCTATACCAATAGATTATCAGGAAGAGAAGTGTGAATACTTGCTCATTGTACTATCATGGTAGTTAGAAAGAGGAAAGACCTAATACATCATCATCCTTTGGCAAGAGTAGGGGATAATCTACCAGTGGAGGTCCCACCATCTGCTAAAATAACAGCTTGTAAACTGCACAGTGCAAACGTATAATGCAAAATCCTAGGAGCCAGAAACTCAGAATCATTGTGAACCTGGAAAGGGAATGATGGATGCTTATTTTACTCTTTGGTGGCAACACAAAGGAAGGACAGACTATGGATTGAAGTAGGGGGTTGGGTTCAAGTGAATTGTGTCTGGTTTCTGAATCTGTCACATATTCTCTTCATTAACATGTAATCAATTAATTGTAGGTGATGACTCTAATTATGAAAATAAGTGAGAGGGTGTAAGACTTGCTCTTTCAGAAACAAGTAATTAAAGAAAGAGTAGGAGGGAGTGAAGTTTAGAATTTATTCTTTTTCCACTAACACCTCCTCCAAGCCAGGGAAACCACCAGCATGGAAATGATAGCAGCCTATAGCAGATAGTGGTCAGTAATCATAGAATCATAGAATAGTTAGGGTTGGAAAGGACCTTAAGATCATCTAGTTCCAACCCGCCTGCCATGGGCAGGGACACCTCACACTAAACCATATCACCCAAGGCCTTGTACATATCACCGTAATGAGCAAGGGCAAAGTAGGAAACTGCTTTTGCTATGCCTCGGAGACATATTCCATGCTATCCCTACAGTTTTACTAAGTAAATCATCAAGCCCTTAGTCTACCTGATGCTCAGTTTGCTATCGGTTAATGATATTAATTATTTCTTCCCCATCTCACCTCTCATTTTCCTTTTGTTGTCATGATACAATTTCTATTGGTTTTGTGACAATTTGACTGTGATGGGCATAAAAGTATCTAGACACTAACATATCCATGCATTTACACTGCACAGGATTTACTTTCTTCTGAAATTCTGATGACGGTGGAAAGCCTGATTGCACTAGCTACAATTACTAGAATCTGGTTTACAATTTTTTTCTGCAATTGTTATTCATATGTAACTTTTCAGAAGTCTTTCTTTTTTTTTTTGGGGGGGGGAATAATTAGCCCAATATTTAAGAATTCTAATCTCGTATAAATGCTCAATCAAAACACATATTTTTCTGTGAGCTAATGCCTGGATTTCACTTTTGATTCTCAAAAGAACGTTATTGTTGCTGCAGGGCGTGCAATGGAACATAAAAGAGCATTTTACCTCACTATTTGAATTGAATTTTTTTTTCTTCTATTTTTTCTTTATTTTTGTGTGTTTAATTGATTATTGTTGTCCAGGTTGTTTTTTTTTTCTTATCATCTTTATCTTCTCCTGTAAGTATGGATTTGCTGCTTTTGGAAAATCAACAAAAAGAATACTGTCCTCATTCTGTGCTTTTGATTTCCTATATTTAATTTCTAAATAAAAAATAGATGTTTTCAACTTCAGGACCCCCTCTTAAGCGACTACTAAAGAGGATGCCAATTAATTGACTGTATGATGTGTATTCTGAGACCCACCAATTCAACTCTCACAAGGCACAAAACAAATGGTGGTAACTGACTTTTGGCAAGTACCAATATGAACTGGACTAGAACTCAGGGCTGAAATTGCAAATGTCTTTATATGTGAAATATTTCCTTATCCATGAGATAAACACTGTACCAAAGTGGTGGACAGACAAATCACTATGTCCTCATGACTGTCTAGGTTAATGGCTCCCTCAGAGAAAGGGAAGACAGCAAAAAGAAATCCAACCCAGTAATCAGAAAGAAAATAAAAAAATCAACCACTGAAAGTGGGAGGGCATAACATACAGGGAAAGGAGGAACTTACTGTACTTCCATAGTGTGTACAGAACAGTGGGACATCTGAAGTGTTTGGTTGGGCAAATCCACATTTTGTGTTGAAAAAGTGGAACTTAAAACAGAGCACAATAAAATATGGAATCTTCACTATCATGGTTGAATAGGAGCTATTAGAGCCCCTGGTTAAAAAAGAGAAGATTGTTGATGAAGACTTCAGAAACTGTGGCAGCAGGCAAAAGAGCTATTTTTATCTATTAGGATGAGAAATACGTAACCTTCTGTGCATTTTGGTTCATCTCAGCACTGTGTAGTTTTTATCCAGGCCTATTTTCATGGACTTATTTTAGATACATATCCTATTAAGCAAATAAATTTGAAATTCTTTGTAACAAGTGACTCATTTGAAAAAAAAAAACAAAACAAACCCGTCAACTGTCTGATGAACACCATGGAGGGGAATAGCAAAGTCAATCCACTTTGGCTCCCAGTGGAAGAACCAAACTGCCAGAGTCCAACAAAAGAACAATAAGCAGAATTAGATATTAGGAAGAAATATTTCATTGTGATCATGGCAAGGCACTAACAGGTGGTGCCGAGAGAAGATGCGGCTGCTCCATCCCTGGCAGTGTTCAAGGCCAGGTTGAATAGGGCTTTGAGCAACCTGGTCTAGTGGAGGGTGTCCCTGCCTGTAGCAGGGTTGTTGGAACTGGATGATCTTTAAGGTACCTTCCAAACCACACCTTCTATGATTCTGTGATCCAGCGGTTTTCAGGGATCTAGTTCTAGGCCTATCAAAGGAATCGTAAGTCTGATTTTCCTGGGTTTGTACTATGCAAAGTCTCTCAATATCTACAAATCTTCAGTCTGTCAATATCTACTTCTCTTCAGTTACTTTGGGGCAAGCAGCGAGTGTCATCAAACCAGTATCTCCCCAAATTTTGTATCATATTTTACAGTAATGGAAATTGTAGGCCCAGTCAATACTGGGTCCTGAAGGAAAGTTATAAGTAGTAAACATAAATGCATCTGTTTTCTTTTTCTTTTAGAGAATTTTTTCTTGTATGTATCTGAAGATTATAAATAAACAAATTATTTTAAACAATCATCATTTCATTGTCACGCCATTTTTCTTAACCTGGAGATTCATTGCAAAGGTGAAGCGTGTATGCCAGAGCATTTTCTGATCTGTTTGACAATGATGTTATTTGGTTGTTTTACAGTGGATGGAGACAAGAATATTGGTATCCTTTTCTGAGCATGCCAGTGTAAGCAAAGAGTACTCTGTTTTCACTGAGACAATTCATGTTTCAGGTAGCTTGCATCCCCATAAATGGTTGCTTCTTGGGAGTAAGTTGCTGTACAAAGTCAGGGTCAGAGTAAGCTATTAAAACCAAGCATCAAGAAAACATGGGTAAGGGTATTACTGGAGGAGAGTCTGTGAGAATATTTCCCTTCTGTATCATTACCACAGTGTTATATACTGCATTACTACTGTACCATAGTTCATTTAAATTGGTAAAGTCACAAAATATACCGCAGACCATTCATATGCCTCAAAATTACTGGAGTATGCAGTCACAAAATCTGTGCCCTGAGGTTAACATAAAATACCTGTATCAAGTACATGTTTTGTAGCATGGCTTACAGATGTGTCTGCGATTTCACATAGTGGTGAAGAGTATTGAGGACTGTAACATTTCTGTGATGTTACAAGTGACGCCGCAGGTATCTGCAGTCACCTGCTATTCTCTCCATGTCATAACACATGAAGAAAGCAAGAGATGAGCAGAAATTGCCAGTCTTTCAACTTATCTACAAAGGTCCTTTCATTCCCAGTTTGCAGGAAACTACCATATCTTTATGTATTGCCCTGCAGATGCTGTTTGGGTAACTTGTACAAGTGCTATTTGAGGACTGATTTAAAATTTAGAATTGAAATGTGTGGAAAAACTCCAGCTCATTTCAACAAGCTTGGAAATGGCAACATGGACAATCAGAAGGAGAGACTAAATGAATGAAATCCCTCTGAAAACATGATCTTAACCCGCCAGCCTCCAACCACTGCTTCACTTACATTATCTACATGGTGCTCAAGTGTGACTTTCTGGGAAAGTCAAGAATGAAGCAGCAAATCACATTTATGTTTAGGAGAAAAATATATTTTAAAAATTGGTTTTATATTATTTTTATGCTTCCTCACCTAACATATTTTAATGCTATTCTATTGTATTTTATCTTGATCTATAATATGTTGTCATATAACACAAAAATATATTAGTATATTTTGCTGTTGTTCACCAACATACCTTTACTAGTTTAGTGTTTAATTACTTAGTGTTTTAACAGCTCTGTAGAAGCACACAGCTCCATCTCAGTGTTACAGTCTGGTGACTGCACACTGTTCACATGGTGAATCCTTTTGGTGACTTCGCTGCTAATACTTATTGTCAGAAAGACTGTGAGGATCTTGTCAGGTGATTAAATAATTTAGGCTACAGATTTCCAAAGCTAACCATGTACCTAGAACAGACATGTGCTTTGTGGGATTTATAAAAGCAGGTAAGGGCCATTTGAAATTGACCCACTATTAAATGGATGTTGTCTACAGTGAGCTTCACATCTCACATGGAGATTCTAGAAGCTGCTGAATTATGACTGATAAGCCTACAAATTAGGTGTCCTGGACTATAGTTCTTAGCAAAAGGAAAACCAGAATCTTCTGAGTTGTCGGAAAAAATGCAGTGAGCATCATCACATAAAGCTAATATAATACCATGTTTCAATGAAAAAAAAAAAAAATCAAACCTCATCCCAGGTTCATGGAGTGATTCTGAACTTATCTTTAATTTTGCATTACTGTCATGTCATATTCCAAAGCTGAAAGAAATGTTATAGCCAAACTGATACTCAGACCACAGCATTGCTTCTGGGTTTGTCTGGTTTTTGGAGAGAAACAAAATTTTAGACTTAAGTGGGAGTTTTAACATGTAAAAATAAACATTAAGGCATGTGGCTGAGGAATAAATCTCCTCCTCAGAACTGCTTTTATGCAAACACGACCATCCAGAACCTCAATGTGCTAAAGACTGTTGAGACTTGCTCTCCCTGTTTTAGCAGTTTACTTAAGTGTGTGCCTGTCTATAAGAACATGGATAACTTCATTAACATGACTGAGAGTTAGGCAGGTGCTATGACAGACTAAAAGTCAGGTCTCATCTGAAGAATGGGTCTTGAGAGTGTGTGCTCCTGAACAAGTCAGGCAACAGTCATCTTGGCTTTTTTGTATCGACCTTTGGTTAAACTTAGCAATGGGATACCTGGCAAGAGTGAAAATTGTTGTTTCTAAATCAAATTATTTTAGCTTATTATAACTAAGGAAATAGACATCCATAATGAATTTTCTAAAAAATCTTAAACTAAAGATTTACCTCAGGAAAACCACCCAAGGCATCTGTGAGGAAGATAGCATCTAGTTTTCATCCAGAGAGAGAGTAAAGTCTGAGAAATGAGGGATCAAAAATAAAGCTAAATGTGTAAGAAGCAACCAAGAAAAGGCCTTATCTGGAACTGAATGACAGGCTTTTTCCGTGAGTTCAGCCCCCCATATCTGAGTAATGAGACCTTCAAGGGATCAGCAGGACTCATCTTTCCCTCCAGAAAGCGATGTTCTATGTAGAAATAAACTCTGAACTACTGTGCCTTCATTTCTCTCTCTTTAAAGCTCTCATTGATTGAACTACTTGGCTTTAGTAGGCACTGAAAAGTTAAAGTTGGGAGAGAGAAAGACATCATGGAAAACACAAATGGACAGACTTACCAAATTCAAGACCTTCACAAGAGTACAGTGTTAAGGAAGTTCCACATGGTTGTAAAGTTAATAGAAAAATCCTAATTTCTTTTTGAATATATGAAACAGAAATATTCCGAGTGTCTTCCAAAGCACTTAGTGGCTGGCTTACAGGATACTGTGTCCATCAACATGAAATATATAAATTTCTGAAATGCAGTGAGTGTTGCTTTTAAAATGTATTTTTGCCATGTAAAATGTCATTTCCTCCCTACACAGAGAAAACTGCCTTTATAAACTTTCAGGCTTACAAATGAACAAGACCAGACAATGTAAAGAGCTGTAGAAACTTTTTGGATGTTGATTTATGTGAAACAAAGACGTGAAACACAGCATATTTTATGTTGCCTGATAAAAGACCATAAAACCCCCTTCAAAATGCACTATTTTGAAATCCACAATGAAAAAAAGATTTTTTTTTTATAAGGTCTGCCTCAGTGATAGTCTTGGCCAAAAAGAGATTTTTACCTTGCAAGTTCAATACATAATTTTGACTTGGGAAACTCTATGGACTGTGCTTTACATCAGTCATTGAATTTAGGTAAGGAATACAGAAGAAAAAGAATAAAATGAGAGAGCCAGTGGAAATGAAAGAACAATTGCAATCTGTTTAAGGCACCAAGCACATTCTAGACTATAATTTTTCTGATTCTGCATAAATGCTCTTCTGTGATGATCCACATTTTTTAATTTCTTCTTCTGTTGCAGTTTTTAAGATGAAATGTAGAATTTTCTTGTTTCTGCCCTCTTTAACCCATACTCAGTGGAAGGTTAACTCAATCTCTCGCGATTTTATTTGTTTTAAGTGGATAAGAATAAAAACACATAAAGTATAATCTAAATCTTCAAATTTCTCCCAGTGCTCAG
Organism: Pezoporus flaviventris; assembly: GCF_033815535.1. Classification (NCBI taxonomy): domain Eukaryota; kingdom Metazoa; phylum Chordata; class Aves; order Psittaciformes; family Psittacidae; genus Pezoporus; species Pezoporus flaviventris. Next base: position 18,330,840 of record NW_026892584.1, on the reverse strand, counting down.
TTTCACCTGGAAATTGCTCTTTTATCATTGGTAACGTTGAATTAATGAGCTCACTGTCCCAATTTTATCCTCCAAATAACAACAACAACAACAACAACAAAGACAGCTGAATTTTCAGACAGCTGTAGAAAGGTCTATCATTCTGGATTATTCACTGGTCACAACTGCCTCTTTGAAAATTCTGACTCGGGAAGATTTTTGCCAAGCAAGCATTTCTGATTCTTCACTGACCCACATCTTGGGTACATAAACCACTTAATACAAAGGGAATATAAAACACTCTTGGTATACTCCTTGTTTAATAGGTATTGTAGGCTTTTGTGTGCATTGAGTGGGGATATGATCACACAATGTGCAGAACATCCACAAATCAGCTTTAGTCATATTTTTCTGAGCAGAAAAATTTTACCAGAGCATTTGCCCTTTAGGGATGCTATGTTCTTCAAGCACTTCTATTCCTCTTCACTTATTTTTGGTGCTAACTGGTAGGAAAAGCTAATTCTACCTTTACTTTTCTGTTGGGCCAGACTTTCACTTGTGAAAATCACTTTGGTATAGTTATGCTATATAGTATTTTAATGTTAATTTATGCTGTTTGGTAAGGTGTCTCAGTGTCCTGGAAAACACCTATCATAGCACTGCACTCCCAAGGAGCCTCCGTACGAGTACCTGGATGCTCAAGAGGAACTGAGTAAAGGAATTGAGGTTACAAAGAAGACACTTATTGCCAAATGGAAGAATATATTGACACTATGTTCCATCACAGATGAAAGCATCAGATAGCTTACAGTTTAGGAAGCCAAGTTACCAGATTTCCTTATTATATGACATTTCTCCAGCCAGCAGCACACCTTGAATTCATGCAGTCCAGTGTGGGTGAGTTTTGAAACTTTTGAAATTTCGCATGCTGCAGTACGTTTGAACTTCATGTCAGAGAAGTGAAAGTGTGTTTGCCACCTTACCGTGAACTAACTGCCCAGGGAAATAATGTTCAGTATAATAAGCATAAGCACTAGTACCTCACAGCAACTTGAGATAAGACAATTAGCAGCGATCAGCTAAAAAATGTTTAAATTCTGCAGACCCACTTACTTTGCTGTGTTTACACTGGGGATTAATTTGGCCAGTAACTTTGGATCATACCTGTTCATACCAGTAGATCTATGTGGTTTTGGAGCTGGGGTCTTAGGTTTGGGCTGACCTTTCTTAGTCTAGCTCAGAAATGTAAGTAACTGAAGCAATTAATACTATTTTTACTTAATACTAGTATTTTAACAGCCACAAGAATCTGGTAAAGGTACGGTATTTTTCACGCCAATTTTCAAATCATCTGGCTTTCCCTACAGTTTACAAATTTCCAGTTGCCCTGACTTCTAAAATATGGGCAGGGTTGACAGGTAGGGGTTTTTTGTTTTGTGTTTACCAACTGATAGATCTTTTTGAAAAGAAAAGCCTACGTGGTATATAGAATTACAGTTCTTAAATAAATAATACTGTATAAGCCTCTCTTCCTACACTTTTTCCTTAGAAGTCTGTGGGAGAAGAGGGAAATGCAAGAATTCAATGAAACATAAGCAGCAAGTAAACCTTTCTATCCTCTCCAGTTACAGCAAAATAGGAAGGGAGCATCATTTTCAAAGGAACAAATGTTACACAAGACATGCCCTTTAAATCCTTTTTAAGGCTCTGTGACCTGTAAAACTATCTGCAATATCAGCAACAGAAAGCCTTCCACAGAACAAATGCTTATGTTTTATGTGTACTGTATTCGCTAATCATTAGTTCATAAGCAAGAGCAGATATACAGTGTGCTATAAATAATGGCGGGAATGTAAAAGTGAATTGATCTGTCTGGCTATCTAGTAATACTGCTGGCAGAGGACCAGTTTTGAATGGCTGCCAACTACCATAGACCCAGCCAGGGATTTGTCTAGGGGTCTTGCCCTGTCAGGCAGAAAACAGTCTTAAGCTGAGCTCCCAGAACTGTGAGCACCGCCTACAGCTCAACAATGAGCATTTCCTGCAGCGTCCCCTTTACCCACTTAGTTAAATAGCAGAAAACATGCACGAGTTACCAAGCTATGAAACCAAGCATCTAAAAATATTAATCACTGGATAGAGAGGTCAGCGTGCCTGTGAACTGAAGTGAAATACGTTGTTCAAATTGACTACGTGCACAGGGAGTGAGAAACTGGGAGTGAGATCCACACAGGCACACAGACACACACAAATGCGCTAAATTTATTCTTTCGCCAGAGCCCTTCAAGCGTTCCACAAATGTACGGTAGTCACTGTGCCGAAATCCTCATGGGTGGGGTAGCAAACAGCCAAAAGAACGGAAGCATTTATGGTGATCTAGATATTTTTAAGAGGATAATTATGCTAAATAATGTGATTGTAATAGAAACAAATGGGGTGGGGCTTTATTACAGGAAAGAAAGGAGGTGGCGCAGAAGCAAGTCCTAACAGCAAAACTATTTCCCCATCTCCAGTGCAAAGGGAGCAAAATGGTGGGCTAATTTTCCCTTCTTCCTTTAAGTCAGTCATGCTGATCCACTTATTGCATTGCTTTAACTAGTTTTCCCTGTGTATAAACGTGGAAAGACAGCTCAGGCAGCAAACTCACCTCGGGATGCCTTGCAGGGACTCAGTAATGTGCCTGCTTGGCACTGTTTCTTGTATCCCTCAAGGCTGTCTCCCACTCTTTGTAAGATCAGCCCTGGCTCAAAAAAAAAAAAAAAAAAAGGAGGGGAAAAAGAAGGAAAAAAAAAAAAGAGTCCCATCAAATGGTGCAGTTCAGCTACACATAATTTATCTTTGCTAGGTGACTCTGATTCACTGTTTAGCACAGAATCAGGGTTCCTCCATGTACACATGTGTGTGTATGCGTGCATGTGTGCAGGCAGACTGATTATGTCTGTTCAGTATTTATATTCCTATACAAACCTATACATTATCTTTGCTCATAAAGAGAGGGCAAGTTGCTAATTAAGTACTAGTAAGCTGAATTTCTTCAAAGTGAAGCTTATAGATCAGAGACCACAGGACTGAGCTGCTGCTTTGGTTTTGAATTTGGCATTGCTTTATTGAATTTTATAAATACCAACTAAATTCAAACAAAACTGATTTAGATTTCACCTCATCACTTAAAATATATTTTGTAGAGTACAGCCTGTGCAGTAATCCTCTGCTATACTTTAATTTGGTTTTAATTTTATAGGCCCTGTTTTAACTGCATATTTCCAGACCTTTATTTCTCTCACAGCTCTTAGCAAAATGGTAGCTCATAAACACAAGCTCTGCTGTATAGACTTTGCATTTCATCTCAAAGTATTTCCTTTTTTATAGCCATGGTCTTTCCATCTTAGTGCTCTGAGCTTGGGTCACAAATCTCACTGCTATTCCAGTGTGTGACATCTTCGCTCGTTTGCCGCTGCTCATTAACAAACAATACTGCTGTGAAATTGGTTTAATGACAAAGTAATAAAATTGCTATTCTGCTCACAGATTGCCTGAGGCACTTTGAGCTCCTACAAGGCTTACTGTGGGTGCCAAGATACATTAAGCTGCTTATTCGTAAAAACTGCATCATCCGTTTTTTTCACAGGTTTTTTCCTTTCCCTATGTAGCCTCTGCTTCTTTTTATCTTCAAATAAAAAGATATATTTGCTTATGTTCTTCCATGCTGTCAAGTTTTTACTTTCATGCATATTTCTGGAAAATGAAAGTGTATTTCATTTCATTTTTCTTTTTAAAAAGGTCACTGTGTCCCCATTGCAAGGTTATTCCTGGACTCCGAAACCTCTGCAACGTAACATTAAGAGAGACTTATTTTAATATACGTTATTATGTAATTGGGATATTGGATAGAGTTAGTCCTATTTTAGGCATAGCTGGATCAGAGAACTATATATAGAATGAGTTTCCTTTTTTAAAGCACTCATTTGTGCAATGCAACTATTTTCTGTCATGTTTTTAAGGCTGAAGCATTTTTATTGGGCTTTTGTTTTAAACACAAAAATAATAATATCATATCTGGTTATTTTTCATACCCAAATTCTACAAATAATAAAATATGGCAGAGTAATGACAACCAAAAAGCTTTAGGAAGCATGTGGTTTTCATAATGAACTGCATGGTTTAGAAAGTATTCTTTTCTTTTTTTTTTTTCATTTCTGTGAGGCCCATACGGACCCAGAGATTTACTGCTGGCAGACAATGGTGAAACAACCCAGTTGCTCTTTGACAGGTGGACAGGTCCTGGTAATTATAGCCAGACATCTTAACACTACCAAGATGGTGTAAACAAACACACAGCCCTAATCAATATTACTTTCTTTCACATTTTAAACAAGCATGCTAAACATTTATATTTATCCCTTTTCATGCAGGAAGTGGCTGTAATCTCTAAACACTTCACTGCGCTTACACACGTACATCCACATACACCTTTATAAATTACTTTTTAGGTGAAAACAATGGGGAAAAAAAAACAACTATTTCTTATTTCCACCTCTGTAACAAGTAATTTGACCTGCTGAATAGCTTAGGAAATGTGGTTTGGGTACCCGTGATGGTTAGCTAGCAGTGGAAAAACTGGTTCAGAAACAATAAGACCTGGTCTGAACATGAATCTCTCACACACCCCCCGCCACCCGCCTTCTCCGCTTCAAACCTCAGACTGATCCTTCTTTCAAATATCTTGTGCTTCGGGGCTTCCCCAGGTCAGATTCGTTGCAGAATGTGTCTGACCTGAGGAAGCCTCAGAGCATAAGATTTGAATGTAGCAGGCTGATGCAAGCCCGGGAGAGACTCCCAGACTAGCTAGCACCCCTCAGTGGGATTATCCAAGGTAGGAAGGCCTACTGGAGGTCAAGGAAAGGATTTAAAAACACACAGAGGGAAGTAAGGGGTAATGGGAGTCACTACGGCTGAGTTGGGCTGCTGACTCTGCTCAGAGGTGGTCGTGAATTAGGTTCTGGGAGCAAAATGGAAATAAAATGGAGTAAAGAGGAAACTGTGAGTCAGAGGAAAAGGATAAGCTGATATTTAAGAGAATTTACATCAGTGCTAAGCAGTGGACAGGACCTCTAGAAGTGTGGGAATAGAAAAGCTGAGAAAAGCTGGAAATTATCCTGCTGATTGCATGGTTGAGGAGGAGTTAACATGAGGTTAAAAAACACATATCATAAAAGATTCAAATCAGAACCAGATCCTTTTGGTGCCTTCTATACATATTTTCCAATGTTCTGCTTCCCTGTGGCTCATTTCTGTGTCTAGTAAGAAGAGTACAAAAAGCAAGCAAAAGGTGATTACGGCCCCATGATCTTTAAGTCAGGTCTTTTTTCCTCCACACCAGGTTTAAGGCTTCCTACTGCCTGTTCTAAACTCTGCTATCTGATCTTCACTACCAGCGAGTCACCCACAAACTATGTGTATTCAGAATATGTGGGTGTGGGTACAGTGGTGTGAGTCTTGGATTGACTGACTCGGCACTTACATGGGATTTCCCCATCCCAGAGAAAACTCGAGCTCCCAGTTTGTGCTCCTTTTGTGTTGCTGGAAGTGTTGCAAAGGTGCTCAGCAACTTCATCATGGGAATCAATGGAAGCTAAGCCCTAAGCAGGAGTTAGAAGCACACACGTGGAGATCAGAGCTTTCGTATTCAAACCAGGAGAAAACCCGCAACACGTCCACTGGAAATACTAATACAATATTAATTAAGCTTCTGCTTAATTCTTTTGCTAGGCAGATTTGGGCTGATCTACTGTTCAAAGGGAAAATATTCAACTATCTACTTATCCTAATGTCTACTGGAGATCCTGGAAGTACATATCAGGCCCCAAGGATACTATTCAGAAGCTTCTGAAGTACTTTCTTTTCCTGTGAAGTATATGCTCACAACTTGCCTATTTTTCTATTCACATTTTTATGGATCAAATTTAGGCCCAAAGTTTGTGCTGTAGAGAGCATATGTATATCTTTTCTTGGACCCCTGTGTAGAGCACAAGTGCAATCCGAGAAAAGAATTTGGCCCATATGAAGGGATTGTCAGGTTTTAAAGATGTGGTAATTACAAGCACACAAGGAAGCCATGAAAGTCTGGATGAAAAATTCAAATGAGCCAGCAAAGACACAAATTTGGCTTTGAACTAGGAAAGCTCTTGCTTTGATCCTGATCCTTTTGGGCTGCAACCACAAGTACTGACAACAAGCCACATGTGTACGTTGAAGTAGCTGATGGGACTGTGTCCAGTGCCTGCTCTTGCTACCCTGCATGCTTACATCTGTGGATATTTTCAAATTTGATATTATTCACTTTATTAGCAACCAGTGGCTTGTGGGATTGTAAGCACTGAGGACTGCAAAACTGAAAGGTTAAGGGTTAGAGAAAGATGGTGAACACAGTGACACTGAAATTTTGAAAGGAAAATTACTGAGCCTGGGAACTACTCTACAGCAAGTATCTCAATCCTCCTTATCTCTTTCTTTCCCCAAATGGATAAGAAAATGCCTCTGGCCCTCTATAGGTCCTTAAGTTTAGTATATCTGTACTTTTCCAGACAGATTCAACACACCTCAGTTTGTTGTTTTAGAACAGCACCTAGGAACTTTCCATAGATTTGTTTTGAAAAGTTTCCTGGTTTTTTGCAAAGTAATAAATGAAGGAATTAATTAATTTGTAATCATTAGTGCAGTACTCCTGTGGCAGATAACTTGGGACAGAGTTTCTGATGCAGAATTGCTAGAAAGCGTGCTTTTATTTAAACAGTCTGGCCAGACATTTCCCTGACCATGGAAGAATACCTCAGTGTAACTGTAACTTTGGTGGGATAGAGGTGGGATGATGTGTGCCTCTTACAGCTACGTGCAAAAGCAAGGGAAAGTACTGATGCAGAGAAAGAGAACTAGCTAGGAAGACCACTGCAGCCAGACACAGTCTGGTGTGACAGAGGCACAGCAAGGCTTGTCCTGGTTTGTCTTTGCAAAGGTCCAAAGCTCCCCAGGTCTGATAACTGTATTGAAGCCCAAACCTAGGAAAAATGGCCAGGTTGAAACAGGGGAAGGTGTGAAAACAAGCTTAACTTCCTAGAAGTACTTTTCATTAATTGTTTTCAAGCACAGGGGAAGAGACACATCCAAAATAAAATTTGAAGCCCCATTCATTCAATAAATCACATGGGACAAGGAGAACAGATTCTGTCTTTATACATGCCTGGTGTAACCTATACCAGACCAGGCCAGCCCTACAAGACTTTGTGTCCCAAGACCTGCTCCTGAAGCACAGCTCTCCCTCCTTTTCTTCCCCACTCCCCGCTCTAAGGGAGCAGCAATCTACTGCTAGCCCACACTAGCTGCAGATTATTCCAACATCTTCATTCCTCCCCCAAATCCGTTCATACCAGCTTGTATTTTGAGAGGGGAAGAATCTCCGCAAGAGATAACACATTGAAAATAAATGTTAGCTTCTATAAAAGGTACAAGCTTAAGTATGCCATGCCCACTGCATTTATTTAAGGATACAAGTTCCTTCAAGCAAAATGTCAATATTTTATTTCCCTCAGACTCTGAAATTGTGTTATTTTAGTTGAGGATTAAATCAGCTCTCTGGGTTTATTTGCTAATTGCAATAAGCCTTCTCAAAAGAATGTAATCTGAAAGTTGTTTTAAATGCAGATGGCACTAAATTTTAGCCTACAGAGTAAACCAGAAAAATGTTTGCTAGGGGTTACTACATTTGCTTTCCCAAGCTCCCCAAGTATTATGTTTTATGAAGGACCATGTCATTCAGTTATACTTGCACCATGACAATGATAACTAGCATGGTGCCACGGAAACCAGAAAAATGCATTTAGGGTTGAGCCTATGCATCACAGAACAGAATCAATCTTCCTAATTAACTGCAAATTAGCAATCCCAAAATGAGTGGGATCAACCTGTCTTCACTGGGCAAGAATCATGTTAAGTATATAGCTTCCTCTAAGTGCCTCTAAATTACATTTATGCCTGTATAAAGTAACATTCTTTTAATCTAATGCTGCATTAGTGTCACTGTTCTTAAAGTTATTGCACTGTTTTAAATTTCAGCAGATAGGCAGACAGATAGAAAGATAAACAAATTAATAGACAGTTATGGAGACAGCCTGATATTTTGTTATTCAGGGCTCAGAGTAGCTTATAAATCACACTGAAGCCACAAACAAGGTACTAATTAGCATAAGTCTCTGGAAAGAAAAGTTTCTGTTGAATGACGAAATTCTTTAAGGCCACTGAGCAGTAGCTATTAATAAAGATAAAAATAGTAAATGCAGAATGGAAGCTAAAATGCAAAAATGGGACAAGTATATATTTGATTAATTCCATCCCTAATGATCAAAATTGCCAAATAATGTTAGGCTAAAACTAATGTTACTGATACACTGTTTTTGCTCTTTAGGGTGTATGATCAAAAAGATCTTGGGTATTGTGAGAGTACAAAGGACCGACCTTGGGTGAATTAGCTTAATTAGTTAATGCTTGTAAAGCACTAGATGGGTGTTAAGTATTAATTAATTATTAATTATTATTGGGTAAAGATGGGATTTGGAACCCCATTGCTCATACATGTGCCCATCCTTCGTGCAAGAGCTTTATGGGGGCCCCCCAGTCTCTGCTTGCCTGCGTTGTCTCACAAGTCTCAGCAGTAGTTTGGCAGACCCATTTGTGCGGACAGGGAGTAGGGGAGACATTAGGGAGCTTGTCCCAGCAGCTGAGTGAAAAGTTGGACAGAGAGACTTCCTTTTCAGGTTTGTTAGTGTCTTGCTTTGTGATTTGATGAGAGAATTTGCAATTTTAAGCTGAGAAAAATTCTCAGTGCAAGTTCCTCAACGAACTGAGGCTCAGACTCCAAGTTTATCTGCATGTAGCATGAGGTTCAAAAGGCTTTCCTTTCAGTGCTGTTGTGAAACTAGATGTTTTTTTCTTCTTCATCTTCTTTTGCCATTACCTAATAAAGGTTGTTATCTGTATCTTTTCTTAACATGATTTATCCTGGTTAATACTTAAAGCGAATACTTGGCTTTTAAATTACAAAGGATCCTTGAAGAGCTCACAAAAAATGCCTTCTCAAAATTATTCTGAGACATCCTTCCCAGTCACCTTTGCCCAAAGCCATTCTTGATTCAATGTTAGCAATGTTCATTTCAGGGTTTTTTTTTCAGGGTTATTAAAATATTAGTTATTGTAAATCCCACTAATACATTGACTCTCAGACTAATATTTTCCTTTAATTTTAGCATGATACATAGCTATTGGTAAATGACATTGAAAGGAATGTAACATTTAACTACATTTTACTTCACATTAGCATTGTCCAGTTTCTCATGTTTTAAATTTTTCTGCCTGGCTGCAGCCTAGAAGAAAATGCATGCTGAAATAATTATATGAACAATTTAGATTTAAGCATATTGAATAGCAGAAGAGATCATGCCCACCCATTTGTATTTTTTTTCCCCCTTTCTCATGCTAGTCTGGAAGATGAGTAATTTCTCTCCTTAGAAGCATACCTAATATACAAAGCTGTAATGCTTAGGAAGGAGTGCGGGGAGGAAAGCGCTTTATTACTACTGTTCAAATCAATACACAAAAATCTCAGAATGATAGGGTAATTAAAACACGCACAAAGTAATTCATCAACAGCCTTTCACTTGCCTTTGGAACTGCCTTTCTGATCCCTGATGTTTTTACTTGGAGGGATTTGAGACAGCTCTCAGCCAGCATTTCCCACTTAGCTTACAACCCTGGTTTTCAATCACAAACAAGAAATTGTGTTGGCCTTGCAAAGCTTATTCTTCATGCTTTTTCATCCCTTCCCTGCTCTTTGTCTGATGTGAGATGCTACTAAGCAGTGAAATTTACCTAAGAGCTAAGGAAAAGGAGAAAAAGCAATCTGCGCTGTTTGACAAGTGAGAAGTTCAGCATCGGCTCAATCACTGATAATTTTATGCTGCTGGTTATTACACTTGGATTGTTTGTAAGTGTTCCTATTAAAAAATGAAATAACCACTCCTGCTGTAATGAATAGGCGGAAGAGTATTTGAAACATTTTCATGATTAAAAATAATATTAAAACTTATTTTGAGTTATCTAGTGGAAATGTTTCATTTCAGACTGGGGCTGTGAGAAGCAGCATTCGCACCACAAAGCACCACTTCCTGGGCTCCCAGAGTTATGATAATTACCTTACTGGCATTCCTGTTTTGTTTCCCAGACCCCCAAATGTTTCTTTTCTAAATGACAGAGCTCCAGTTGCGGCACTTAAAATTAACAGAGTACTTCTTAGAAAGCATTCAAAACCATACTGATTAGCAAAAATTTGAAATATAACATGAGTTGAGCTTGGCTGTTGTTACAGGTAAGGACTGTGGATCCCCGAAAGCAGCACAGTTAGGTCTTCACAGGAGTTGATTGCGTATTAATGTAGCAGAAAGGTTAGGAATGATTTATACACTGAATAGGCTCAAGTTCCCGCAGAAGATTTAACCATATTTCTTTGCTTACACAAAACACAAACCCCCTGCATTATTTATCATTTGCCTTGTGATTACCTGCAAGCCTACAAAATCCTGCGTTATTATTTTGTGTTATGATGATGCACAGGGTGTCAGTTAAGAATCAGTCCCCTTGTGCTAGGATAAACATACTGATAAAATAATAGACCCCCACCCCAAAACGTTCCCAATCTGCTTATCAGACAGAGCTCATAGGGAAATCTGAGGGGGTGGGGGTTATTTGGGAGGGTTAAGCAACAATAAAACAATTTAGCATAAAAGCAAGAGTCACTTGCCTAACCAAAGACAGATGGGAGTGACTTGTAGGCACAGGTAGAGGCAAGCTTTAGGGAGGGATTTCAAAGGTTAGCTTTACATGATTGGCAGGGAAAAATCTCCGTACACATGATGTGGGACATTGATACAACCAAATAAAGCTGTAGTTCTTCTTGCTTTGATTCTTCAGTCACTGAATAGATAGATTACCAAAGTCAAAGGAAGAAGCACAATCGCCCATTTCATGAGGGCATTCCAGCCTTTCTCCAGGAATTTTCAAAATATCTATGCACTATTTTTGCCATTCTCCCTGACTGACAGAGTCTTGGTGGCAGCCACCAGTGATGGAGGCTGCTCCTACCACCTTGTGCTAGCCTTAGCAAGAGCTTTACTATAGGATCACATTTGTAGTCAGCTGCTTTTTGGTGTTAATCTAACCACTCAGTTCTGAGCAAAATTTGCAAGAAAACTGAAACTTTAAAAGCACCTTACACCATTGCAAGTAACTAACTTCAACTAAAACACATTTATTTCAATGAGACCTAGTTACATATATCTGTGAATCTCTGAGCCTAAGTGCCTTATGCAAATTTACCTATATGATTTTTCCATAAAACTTGGGCTCCTAAGTCACCGTATGCTTTAAAAATGTATATTGTGTTTTCCTTTCTTTTTCTTGAACAAGATGAAATACAATACTCAACAAATTGATGAAAGGAAACCAGATTGGGCAGTGTATTTCACAGTTGCTAAAACCCAAACCAAATAATACCTGACATTTCTTGAATCTCTTAGCCTGAAAAATAACCCAGCTTAGTTTCTGATTTTCAAAGTTAAACATCCAGAATATTCACTCTTGGGATGAAAATAAGTATGAAAATTTCAGCCCAGAATCTAAAGATTCATTAAAGAAAGAGTCATTGAAAATAAGTGCTGCTTAATATGAGTATTTCATCAACTATTGCTGTAATATGAACAACTAATGACTAAGAGAATTATATAAAAAAATGAATAAAAATTATGAAGTTTGATGTGGTGACTGCAGTATACATTCTTCAGTAAGCAATCTTTAAATGAAATACTGTTTTTATTAGAAGATATTTCATTCTAGTAATAAACTTGAAATCACAATTTCTTCAACCCAAAATAGCAACTTTGCTAACAGTCTTCTCTGAGCCTTAAAAGTAACAACCCATTGCTGAAAATACATTTGTATTTCTGATATCTCTTAGTTCCCCCATGTAAAGAAGAGGTTATTGTAGTATTACCTAGCGTCACAAAGTATGACACTATTATTATTTCCATTGTTAGATGGAATAACTGAGGCAGGAGGAAGTGACCTGCCTAAGCAGCTCAAAGACACAAGTAAATGCCCCATGTCTGCTGAGTTCCAGAGTACTACTCATTGGGCTACACTACTGCTTTTGATGGCTGCTATTACAGATTATCTTAACATTTGAAATTCTAGGTTTTCAATAACATAAATCCTATTTATCCTAGGATGCACCTTATTTATTTGCTATTGCCTTATTTGGAACAAGTTTGATCTCTTAAAAATAAGCAACTTGTAGAAGTTAGTACAAAATCCATGCAAGTCTTCGTGTGTTGCAAATAACAGGAGTTGTATTCTTCCATAAATATAAATCCTGTAGAGGACAGCATTTTTTCCTCTCGTATGGAATCCTTTAAGACCTTTTGGTCTTAAGGATTTATAGCACTATATCTATGAGCTAACATACTAAATTCTCCTTAATTCAGCAAATACTTGAGTAATACCTTTGCAAAATTTTTCACACTTGCAACCACATTTGGCATGGTTTTCATGGAGTAAATTGGAAACACTAACTATAAGAGTACATGTAGGACTTGTTTCACACCACATTCCCTAATGAACTCCTACAGCTATTGACTTCCTGTGACAGCCATTCTCAAGGGCTGAAGCTGCTGTGCCCTCCTGAAAGCAGAGATTGGTTTCATTAGCTCTGTGATGCACTAGAAGGTAGGGCACAGGGACAGTCTCAGGTAGAATAACTCAAAGTGTGAATGTACATGATATCAGCTGTTCCTTAGTAATGAGCTGTGCATGTTCTCCAGAACAGGAAATCAGATTTATCTCATCTTCAAGAGGTAAATTTTCCCAGAAATGCTGCATTTGCCATGGAGAGAGCACATGCATGTAGGCAATTACCACAGAGTGGCTGACAAGATACAAGTGCACATTATACTTTAATTTATGATAAGTTGTGTGTCTGTAACCTGTAGTGTGAATCTCCTAAGATGGACAAGATTGCACTCAAGACTGAGCCTGCTTTGCTGGCATTGTCACCTCCAGTGACTGTAATACAAATGCAGTCAGGAAGTGGTGGATGAAGTAAAAGACAGAAGAATTTCTCAATTTTTTATTAGTTGGATTCTTCAGATTCCAGCAGGGCCAAGATTTCACCTAGCTGTGCTAAGAATGAGTTTTTAGGATCTTGATCCTATTTCTACTCAGGATGTGGGTAGACAACCATAGGCAAACGATTTACTATTCTTTAGTAAGACAGCACTCACTGGCTAAACATCAGTAAGTGACTGGCAGTCCACTGCTAGTCTAATCTTATTACACAGTAAAATAACTTTGCATAGATCACTTCTGGTGGGATAAATACAAGAGGTAAGTTGAGGAAAGTACTATCTAACTGGGCATCAGGTATGAAAGACAAGTGAAGAATGTGCATGGAGCAGTGTAGGGTGCTTAAGAGTTATTGACAAGGGATGCTACAGTCTCATGGACCCCTCTCCATGGAAACAACTTCTCCGGGTAACCTGATCCAGTGCTTTACCACCCTCACAGTAAAGAACTTCTTCCCTGTATCTAATCTAAATCTTCCCTCTTTCAGTTTAAATTTGTTAACCCTTGCCCTATCACTATATGTCCTTGTAAAAAGTCCCTCTCCAGATTTCCTATAGGCACCCTATAGGTACTGGAAGGCTGCAATAAAGTCTCCCGGGAGCCTTCTCTTCTCCAGGCTGAATAAGCCCAACTCTCTCAGCTTGTCTTCGTAGGAGAGGTGTTCCAGCCTCCAATCATCTTTGTGTCTTCTTCTGGACCCACTCAAAGAAGTCCACATCCTTCTTATTTTGGGGACCCCAGAGCTGAATGAAATACTCCAGGTGGGGTCTCACAAGAGTGGAGTAGTAGGGGAGAATCACCTCCCTTGACCTACTGGCCATTCTCCTTTATAGATATGTCCACACAGCAAGTTAACCTGTGATCAACACTGCCCTCTGAAAGTGATTTTCTCCGTCTGTGTTGATTAGAAGTGGGCAACTATGGCCCTAATTTAAGTGCCCACTTAGCTGCTTAGTGCTAGATTAAGTAAGTGTGGACCACAACCAAGAAAATGAACCAAAAGCATAGATCACATTTTGCAAGGGGTAGATACTATGTGGACCTTAATGTAGAGCAGAAGAAATTTAGTAACACAATATCAAACTGGGGGCCTCTTCTCATAGGCAAATAAAAAATAGACAGGCATGGTCTCCTTCATGCCAACAATTTCCAGAGACAGACACAAGAAATATGGCAAAGGCAGGAAAGGTAAGAACTAATCCCCACTTTGCAGTATTGGGCTACTGCAGTAAACTGTCCCTGGAGAGACAAATCAAGTTCATTTCCTTAGGGATTAGCCTGCTGCAATCCAGAAGGAGGACAATAGACAGGCAACAGATCAATTAAGAGAAACACCAGATAAACAGGAAACGCTGCATAGCAAAGAAGGCATGGACCTACAGACATAATACTTACATACAAGCCCAGCAATAAAATCAATACATAAAGCAATAGCTAAGAAATGGTCATTCAGAGCTCATATATAGTATTTGAAAAGAATCATGACACTACTGAAATGACAGAAGGTAACTACAAAATATCATCCAGAACTACCTGCCAGTACCAAGAAAAGGAAGACTTATGAAGATCCATAGTTACCTTCAAATTGGAGCTACCTTCACCTGGTAAGACACATATAAACAGTACAGAGTTTCAGCATAAAACCAACCAACAGTATGAAGACTGCAGTTAAGTAGAATGAGAAGGGAATATCCAGGGAAATAAGAATTGGAAGACTTGCTCAAAACTCAGCACGCTTGAGGTACTTCAATGTCTCAGAATTTGCAGAAGATGGCATGGATACCATGTCTCTAGATTAAGCTATATGCTAGCAATTTCGGGTCCTCAGTTGAATGCTTATTGGCACAAAAGTCACAACATCTAGTAACTGTTAAAAATAAAAAAGTAGTAATTCACTGGAACTCAGAGGAATAATCACAGGTTGTAAGCAGAAAGAGTTGGAGATGGCCCCAGGAAGTCATTCTGCACTACTCGTAGTGCAAAGCCTTGCTGTTGCTACAGAAGGTCTGTAAATAGTTCTTCTGATGCAGAGCCAGATTAATCTGGGGAGCATTTTATGTACTAGCACATAGTACATGAAACAGCTTCATTCATTCCCCAGCCAGGACAGGGCTAAGCAATCTCCTGCCACGCCATGCAAGTGCTACGTCATAATTCAGTCATCAGGAGGTGCTTACAGAGTCAGGACCCGTCAGCAACCGCTGCTGCCTGGAGTCAAACCGTATCACCTCTGTGACATATCAGAGCATCAAAGGCTCATAAAGAGTGTGCCCCTGGGCCACTCCCAGATTCAGGTCTTCTGTGTGGCAGTACTGCTAAACCACTGAGATGGATTGGCTTCAGCTGTCAGAACTGGGGTGTTTTGCTGTCTGTGTATAAAAACACCATTTTCAGGCTGTCTAAAAAAATTAAATTATATAGGGAGTGGGGGGAAAGAAGTGCAAAACGATGCTTGCACCTCAAATAACAAACTAACCAGTCATAGGGGAGGCCAGATGTTACTTTTGACATATTATTTAGCATCTTGGTCATTGTTTTATTCTTTTATTTTTCTAGATAGATGCTGTTTCACTAATTAAGAAAAATGAAATTTCCAGTGGCTGGAGTTTAGGGGTGGCCTCCTCTGTGAGCCAATCTCACTGTTCTCCATGAACAATTTAAAAAAAGAACCTAGTTTGGCTTTTGTTTGCTTTTTTTTTTTTGTTCTTTTTTTTTTGTTTGTTTGTTGTTGTTTTTAATTGGTGTTACTTTGTCTAGTGCACAAACACATATGGCTTTAATTTAGTGAACTCCAGTCTTCCTCTTGTGGCACACTGATAGGATAATTTTATTATGAGTGGAACATTGACTACAGGGAGCGAGGGAGAATCTCAGAGAACCACACATAATTCGGTTGACTAAATGTAATACTTGCATTATATCTGTAGGTAATGAAAACAGTGCTGAACACTGGCAAAGCCTAAACCATTTCTGATTCCAGCTCCTGTCAAAAGGCCACCCCATAAATCATACCTGAATTTTATTTAATGTCAGGAGCCAGTAATCTGACAGAGTGCAATGAGGTGTTTGGACCAAAAGATGCATACCAAGTCATGTATGTGCTCCATAGTCCTTTTAATCACAGGGTCACATAATCCATCTATGGATTTTAGTAAGTAACTTATTATGTTCCCTTTAATGTTAATTATTTTACACATCACTTGATCCTGGTTTATTGACACTCTTTTAATATCTTTATCACATAAAATTACCAGTATAGCCAATCAGTATTAATTATAAATGCATAGCCTGTGGAGAGATTCTGCTATTTTCTTTTCATGCTGAAACATAAAAGACACAACAGGGTCAGCATCACATTAGACCTTGATTATTTTTGCAATGCAGCCAGTCTCCAAGCAGCCTTGTTAGTGACAGCAAGGTCAGTGAGCAGTTACTGATGATTTTTGATCAGCAATTTTCAACTGATTTTAATTATTTTACTGATTTTGTTTCTGCACCTGAAGAGGGGTCAGATCCAAAACAGTTTGGGGCTCATTCTGCTGGCTGCTGCCAGTCTGTAAGGGAATGCACAAATACCCTGCAGGAATGTGATCTGAATACCTAACCATTACCTATACAGAAAACAATACAAATATGTTATTTTAGTTAAAGGAAAATGGTTTTCCTGGTTCCAAAAGATAGTATTTGCATCAAGTTTTTCATCCTTTTTAGAAATTGTCTCAGTTACTTACATTTTAAAGGAATTTCAATTAAAGCACATGCTGTTAAACATTATAAAAGAACATAATAATGTAATTTTAAAATACAAAGTTTTAATCAAATGCATATCCCTTTAACTACTCCTTCTGTAATAAGAATACCTGGGTAACTATAGACCTGTCAGCCTCACCTCCATCCCTGGGAAAGTGATGGAACACCTTATCCTTGGTGCCATCTTAAGCCATATCAAGGATAAGAGGGTTATGAGGGGCAGTCAACATGGCTTCACCAAGGGGAAATCATGCTTGACCAATCTCTTAGCCTTTTATGAGGAAATAACACGGTGGATGGATGATGGCAGAGCGGTGGATGTGGTCTACCTTGACTTCAGCAAAGCATTTGACACAGTCTCCCACAGCATCCTCACAGCTAAATTGAGGAAGTGCGGTCTGGATGATCAGGTAGTGAGGTGGACTGCGAACTGGCTGAAGGAGAGAAGCCAGAGAGTTGTAGTCTATGGGGCTGAGTCTAGTTGGAGGCCTGTAACTAGTGGAGTGCCTCAAGGGTCAGTACTGGGACAGGTATTATTTAATATATTCATCAACGATTTAGATGAGAGAATTGAGTGTACTATCAGCAAGTTTGCTGATGACACTAAGCTGGGAGGAGTGGCTGACACGCCAGAAGGCTGTGCTGCCATCCAGCGAGACCTGGAAGGCTGGAGAGCTGGGCAGGGAATAACTTGATGAAATATAACAAGGGAAAGTGTAGAGTCCTGCATCTGGGCAGGAACAACCCCAGGTTCCAGTATAGGTTGGGGAACGACCTGTTAGAGAGCAGTGTAGGGGAGAGGGACCTGGGGGTCCTAGTGGACGACAGGATGACCATGAGCCAACACTGTGCCCTTGTGGCCAAGAAGGCCAATGGCATCCTGGGGTGTATTAGAAGGGGGGTGGTTAGTAGGTCGAGAGAGGTCCTCCTTCCCCTCTACTCTGTCCTGGTGAGACCGCATCTGGAATATTGTGTCCAGTTCTGGGCCCCTCAGTTCAAGAAGGACAGGGACCTGCTGGAGAGAGTCCAGCGCAGGGCAACTAAGATAATTGAGGGAGTGGAGCATCTCCCTTATGAGGAAAGACTGAGGGAGCTGGGTGTCTATAGTTTAGAGAAGAGGAGACTGAGGGGTGACCTTATTAGTGTATATAAATATATAAAGGGCGAGTGTCATGAGGATGGAGCCAGGCTCTACTCAGTGGCAAACAATGATAGGACAAGGGGTAATGGGTACAAGCTGGAACACAAGAGGTTCCACTTAAACTTGAGAAGAAACTTCTTCTCAGTGAGGGTGACGGAACACTGGAACAGGCTGCCCAGGGAGGTTGTGGAGTCTCCTTCCCTGGAGACATTCAAAACCCGCCTGGACACATTCCTGTGTAACATTATCTAGGTGTTCCTGCTCCGGCAGGGGGATTGGACTAGATGATCTTTTGAGGTCCCTTCCAATCTCTAGCATACTGTGAATAATGTTTCACTTTGTCCACTTAGGATAAAAGGGTTTGCGTTTCTTGGAGGAAGGTGGATCTGATCAGTTTATCTTGAACCCTGTCTCATTAATTTTTCTCATGAGCATTTGCACAAATTAATTTGGTTGCATGAAAGTTTGTGGATAAATTCTTTCCAAGCCTATCCGCTTAATAAAACAGTGGATTTGGGGATGGAATGAGTTGGTGGAATCGTTACTAATATCTTCCTGGATTACCTTGACCGTTTGAGCTGGCAGACTTGTACCTGTGCACCACGCACTGTGCTTCAGCAGTCTCCGAAGAGGAAGACTAGGCAGAAGCTATGCTAGAAGTGCTCATGTTAGGACTTTCTCATTGCTGGATCAGAGCCGGCATAAGCCCATATTCTTAAAGCTCTCTACCTTATTCTACTGCTGGCTTGCTCGTTGACATGCTGATAATGTATGAAGGCAAGTACAACTACTGAGCTGCTTTGGAAATAAGAAAGAAGTTCAGATTTCCTGTACTGTCTTTTCCCTGCACAGTCAGAGTGAAAGCTTAAGGAGTCTCTAATTGAAACCTTCCAAGCAAGGGATGAACAAATATCCCCATAACATAGTTACTTAGTGTTTGTGAAAATAACACTGAGTATCTGTCACAAATAATAGCAAAGCGTCGATTGAGGTGAAAGATAAAAGGTACTGTTGAATCCACAGTCACATAGGCTTTGCAGTTAGAAGGCTGAGCTCCACAGGGAGAAGCAGGATATGACGGTGATGCTCAGTGCTCATGCTGCACAGAGATCTCAGTTAGAGTAAAAGCTGCTTTGCCCTGGCTGGGCTCTGGGATAATCATAATGTTGACTCAAGGATGCCTGTCCTTCAGCTTTCTGACTTAGTCCTTGAGCACAAGGCTGGTTCCCCCTCTTGTTCTTCTACAGGGCCATGTACTAGGATATAGTAATTTCACTAATTTCTGATAATTCTGATGTATCTGTTTTTGCCAACTTGCCTCTTCCTAATTCAGTAAGTTGTTCCTACAATTTCCATGAGAAAATGAAAACTCGATAACATCCTCCTTTTGTTAGTAAAACTGTTGTACAGCTACTTTAATAGAAACAGTGATCAGAAATCAGGTGGTGTGGCTTAGGCAACCAATAGAAAGATGAGAAAAGTGAATAAAGGTGCAAAAATCATGGACTGATTTTGCAAACAGTCCTAGACTCAGATTCTTTACATGAAACACTAACTGAGTCATCAACAAATTTGTGAAAAGGAAAGAAAACAACCCTGCCTGAATAAACTACTAAGTAGGAAGAGATTTCCTAACTCTATCTGTAACCATGTGCTTCCATTATTTAAAAACTCCTGGGCAAAAATGAGAGTATCAGGAAATAATTGACCCTGCATGGTCAAATTACTAGTCCATATTAGGAGGGGAAAGACAAAATGAAGCAGGGTTTTGTCCTTCACCCTTCACAACACAAATCCCACCTATTGAATCACAGAATCACAAAGTGCTTTGTATTGGAAGAGATTTTAAAGATTATCTAGTTTCAACCCCCCTGCCATGGGGGTTGAAACACCTTCAACTAGACCAAGTTGCTCAAAGCCCCATCCAGCCTGGATTTGAACACTTCCAGGGATGAGGAGTGTAACTTCTCTGGACAACCTGTTCCAGTTCCTCACCACCCTCACAGTAAAGAAATTCTTCCTAATACATAATCTAAGTCTCCCCTCTTTCAGTTCAAAATTGTTTACCTTTGTCCTATCACTACACTCACTGATAAAAATCCCTTGCTCATTTGTCCTGAAGGTCCTTGTCCCCTATAGGTACTGGAAGGTCACAATAAGTTCTCGCCAGAGACTTTAGAGTAAACAAGCCCAACTCTCTCAGCTTGTCGTCACAGGGGAGGTGCTCCAGCCTCTGACCATCTTTGTGGCCCTCCTCTGGACCCACTCAAATGGGTCCACATCTTTCTTATTTTGGGGACCCCAGAGCTGAATGCAGTACTCCAGGTGGGGTCTCAAGAGAGCAGAATAGAGGGGGAGAATCACCTCCCTTGACTTGCTGGCCATGCTCCTTTTGATGCAGCCCAGGACATGATTGCCTTTCTGGGCTGTGAGTTCACATTCCCAGGTCATGCTGAGCTTTTTGTCCACCAGTATGCTCAAGTGTTTCTCACAGATCTCCTCTCAATAGGCCAGGGTCCTCATGAGATTTCAGGATGGTGAAAAGCTGGAAAACGCCATGGTGGCTGATGTTGCTTTTCAGCAACACACCTCCATTCACTGACTTGAGAGAGAAATTGCATCTTTTGTCAAGCACCTTTGAATGATGCTCTTTCTGAACTACAGGGCACTTCCTCTCATAAGTAGTGTGCTGAATCCAGCATGCTGATTTGACAATATATTTATTTCTTTACCTTTTGCCACATTTGCATTCTGCTTTTTTGAAGTAAAAAGCTAATGGTAACTCATGGCATCACCACTCCCTCGCTAATTGCTCTTGAAGTTTTTTTGCTTATCAGTGTTTTTCAAGGAAGTTCACAACTCAAGAGGTCAACTTTAAACAGACTGAAACATCAGCTTAGAGTGACTAATATAAAAGATAAGATGGTAATGCATCAAAATACAATACCTTTCTTTTGTTTAGAATCATAGAATCATAGAATCGTTAGGGCTGGAAAGGACCTTAAGATCATCTAGTTCCAACCCCCCTGCCATAGGCAGGGACACCTTACGCTAAATCATATCACCCAAGGCCTTGTCCAACCTGGCCTTGAACACTGCCAGGGATGGAGCATTCACAACCTCCCTGGGCAACCCATTCCAGTGCCTCACCACCCTAACAGGAAAGAATTTCTTCCTAATATCCAACCTAAACTTCCCCTGTTTAAGTTTTAACCCGTTACCCCTTCTCCTGTCACTACAGTCCCTAATGAAGAGTCCCTCCCCAGCATCCCTATAGTCCCCCTTCAGATACTGGAAGGCTGCTATGAGGTCTCCACGCAGCCTTCTCTTCTCCAGGCTGAACAGCTCCAACTTCCTCAGCCTTTCTATACCTTGCAAGGTATAGAAAGAGGAATAAAACCTGCTCGTGTTCCCAACCAAACACTAGAACAAAACAGGTCTTGGATAAGGGCTGTAATACAGCAGCAAGTCTGAACTGAATGAATAGTCAGCAACAATGATTATGAGTCACATACAAAGAAGGGAATATGTTTTCTACTACAATCACAATAAAACAATGAAGCAGGAAATGGAACTTGAAGCAAGCACAGCAAAAATGTTCTGAAACAGAAATTTTAAAGCAGAGCTTTCTCTATTTTCTCTGCTGATAGTTTTCTGTATTTTTTTTTTAATGGAGGAAATTTGGAATTGTTCACATTGAAAAGAAGATATATTTCTCTCTTCACTGGTAATCTATGAGATCTCCTGCAAAAGAACTGGAACTATGACTAGGAAAACCCCTCCTGTCATGCAAACTCTCTCATTCTGACATTTTTCTATTTCCAAAGCTCTTCAAACCTTGTGAACCTGCATAAAATATAATTAAAATAAATCTCAAAAACTTATATTAGATTTTCATTTATGAACTGTGAACTATTTATATTAACAATATGATTTCACTCCAGTGTGAGGTGTCAGGTAAGTATTACTAGACCCTTTCTACTGCAGAGAGGAGAACTGAATCAGAGGAATTAACTCTCAGAGCAGTGACTAATTCTTACATGCTTTGAATCTCAAGGATAAGCCAAGGAGAGCTATTAGAGTATATCATGCCGGGAGAAATAAAAAAGCTTAACCTTTTGGAGGTTCTCCAATAAAGGGTCCAGACCCAGTGCTATATCCTTCAATTTCATCCCTTCCTTGTGTTTCAGGCTAGGACCAGAGGAGGGGACATAGGTGATGAGGTTGTTAGGGAGTTCACAGTGGACCTGTTTGGGCTGAGAGAGCTGAGCAGGCTGGCATCATGAACTATCAAGAAAAAACTCCACAGAGGAGATACCTCAAGAGGGAAATAAAAAAAAAAAAAAAGTGGGAGAGGAAGAAAATTCACCTTTATTGTGTGTTAGAGACTTAAATACTTGAATAGATTCACACAATCAGGCAATGTCACAACCAGAAATAAATTCCCTGTCTTACAGGCACTGCCTCAACTACAACTTCATTGGAAATCTCCAAGGAAAAATAGCGAGGCAGCAATGAGACCCAGTGGCTGTATTCTGGAGTTTTACCTCATTTCCCTACCCTGCAGCTTGGCACTGTCTCTGCTAACACAAACGAACCTTCAAATATAAATAGTAAAATATTAGCAAATCCCGGGCTGCATCAAAAGGAGCGTGACCAGCTGGTTGAAGGAGGTGATCCTGCCCCTCTACTCTGCTCTCCTGAGACCTCACTTGGAGTACTGTGTGCAGTTCTCAACATAAAAAGGACATGGAACTGTTGGAACAAGTCCAGAGGATGGCCACAAGGATGATCAGGGGACTGGAGCACCTCCTGTATGAAGACAGGCTGAGAAAGTTGGGGCTGGAGAAGAGAAGGCTGCGTGGAGACCTCATAGCAGCCTTCCAGTATCTGAAGGGGGGCTATAGGGATGCTGGGGAGGGACTCTTCATTAGGGACTGTAGTGATAGGACAAGGGGTAACGGGTTAAAACTTAAATAGGGGAAGTTTAGATTGGATATAAGGAAGAAATTCTTTCCTGTAAGGGTGGTGAGGCACTGGAACAGGTTGTCCAGGGAAGCTGTGAATGCTCCATCCCTGGCAGTGTTCAAGGCCAGGTTGGATGAGGCCTTGGGTGACATGGTTTAGTGGGAGGTGTCCCTGCCTATGGCAGGGGGGTTGGAACTAGATGATCTTAAGGTCCTTTCCAACCCTAACTATTCTATGATTCTATGATTCTGTGATTCAGATGGTTTCTCTTCTACCCCAGGTCTTTTGGGTGAGCAGCAAAGGCTTGGCAAATGTCTTCTCAAGCAAGCCAGTTTAGACTTATTGCTGTCACTAGGGAACAAGTCTCTGGTGAAACACTGCCTGCAGTGCTAGCCCAAGAGGAAGGGAACCTTTTTGATGAATCAAAGTGCAGAAAATTAATGGGGGGGGGGGGGGGGGGGGGAGAGGAGAAGATGCTTTCAGCACATGGAGTCTAACACAAAATATACTGTGATAACAATATGTTTCCTGATTACAGAATTATTTCTGTAGGTTTGGTTTCTCATAACGGATAAACCTGCCAAGCAAAAGAGAACTGAGCAGATATGGCCTCTATTACAAATAGTTCTACACTATTAAGTGCAGAAAGAGGGATCTGTGCCCATTTCATGATTTGTAGACAGTAGGATTTATTATCTTCTCTCCTGATGGGTGGGAAAAGGATAATGAAAATCCCAATTATCAAGAGGAATGGAAAGCTTCACTGTATATCTGAATAGGGCAATTAAATAATCAGTGATTTTTGAACAGAGCAGTAGTGTATATGCTGGGGATGACCATATTTCTCCCCCTCCCCAATAAATATGGCTACCTGCCTATTTTTGTGTGAATTTATTTGAATCATACAAGCTTGGTACATTGCTTTATTGTTCTTCATTAAATGCAATCAGAAATATGAATCAGATATGACAACACTTCAAAGAAACATGTGTCCTGTGATAATATAGTAGAGGTCCTTATTTCAGACTTCACACAGTAAAATGATGAGGCACAAAGGAGCTAATGCAGTTGAATTTTGGGGTTTCTTTTAAATTCCTACTTGGAGCTGCAGTCCTTTCCCCATTCCTTCCTGCTTTGTTTACTTTTAAAAGACCCTGGTTGTTGAGTTATTCGCACAGTATTGGAGCAAATCTAAATTTCTGTAAAGAGCATTATTTTGAGCAAGAATTACTCTTTCCAGAAATGCTCATCTGACACAGCAGGGGACAGAGTCACAATGCTATGGTACTATTGGAATCGTATTTTAGCGTCAGAATGGGCATTTCAGCAAACACTCCCAACACTTCTAAACACAGGAAGCTGGTAATGCTGCCTCTCTTTCCAAACACAAGTGGCACAGTTGCACACTCAGCACTGATACATCCAGCTTCCTCCCACACCTAATTCCAGACAGAGAGACCTTTTTTTTCATGCTTGCACCAGTGCTAATCAGGAAAACTGCACTAAAGCCAGTGATGTTTCACCAGCAAAAGCAAAACTGCAAGTAAGTGGAAAATCAAGTCTTTTTGAAATTCATTCAACTTACTCTACAATCTTTCTGGTTCAACCTGAAGAACATGATTTTTGAAAGGCCTTAACCTGGCCTCCCTTCCTAGAGGTGCAATTTTGCGTCTGCAGTCAGCTAAAACCACAATTAATTACAGTCATAAGCCCTGCCAATTACACATCCAAATGTCTGATTTGTGGAGTAGTTGGGTAGTTAGGTAACAATGCTTCTCTCTCTTTTCTGTATTTTGTTTGTTTGTTTGTTTGTTTTCTTCAAGAAATTATGGTATCACTGTAATGTCATGGAGGAAAACTATGAACTACCTCAGATCTAGCTAGAGACAGAACTAGCTAGCTACAGTACCTGCAATGAATTTGGCTTTATCTGTTAATATCTATATCAATGATGCTTCCACCATCCAAAATGTCATGGTTGGGAGGCAAAACGGCAATAAAGGAAATTTTCCTTGAAGGCTAGATAGGCTGGAAATCTATGGCTCCACATCACAGTTCCACTAGCCACAGATTTGCTAATAATAGGATTGTAAAGTACTACTACATGAAGTAATTTGAAAGTTGAAGCAATGAAGTACAATGTAAATAATTCACTTTTTGGAGAGAGAGTGGGGGCAGTTGAGCTTGTGTTTAGTGGGTGGATCCAGCAGATCTATTACTGGCAGTGGAGGCTGCATCAGTAAAATCCATCTTCTGAAACAAAATGTTTCTTCTTTAGACATGGTGACACTATGTAGAAATAGCATATTCACACAGCAGCTATCTGTATTAAATTTATAAAAATGAGAAATTGCTGACTAGAGAAAGACTCTGGTTCATCAAGCCTTTTCTTTCAGTATTCTTCATCCTTACATCCTGGGTTTATCACTGTATTCCTCAGTCCATTCTCTACTGAGATAAAAACGTCCAGCTGTCTCTTAAACTCATTTAGATTGCTTGCTTCAGTGGCCAATTATTCCATATGTTTACTACTGTTTCAGGCAGAATTATTTTACTCAATTCCTAGTTTACTCCTGACTTCCTAGATTTGCAATATGTTTCCAAGATATTGGACTATTGAATTTAACAAGTATTTATTCATCTTTTGCATTGCTAAAAAGCTTTAGGATTTTTTAGTGTCCTTAGAAGCCACAGTTAAGTCAGCGGTCATCTTCTCTATGAGCAACAGAGGTAGATCAAGGCTAAATCCAGTACCTTAACTTTCTTTTCCTCCTGAGTTTATAGCCTGTCTTTTCAATGAGTCCCTCCAGTCTCACACTCCATAGAGGTGTCTATTGAATCTCTGAAGCAGGGTCTCTCTCTGAAACTAGCAGGTTAATCTCAGAGGCACCTACCATGTTTTTTAATTTGCTAGTGAGAATAAACATTTCTTTTCTGGATTTTTGTCATAAATACTTTCTTAAAGGGACAATATCAAAGTGCATTGACTCCCAGAGCCCTTCTTACTTCTTTGTAGTGTTCTTCACAATACCTGTATGGTATCTGTTTTCTGCTATCTGCTATGCCTGCATGGTATCATACTGCAAATATTGTCTGATGTTGCAACAGCAGTTGAGATTTCTCATGCCAGTTAGAGGTCCTTTTAACTTCCCCAGCAAGGGAAGGGTTCTTTACTTGACGAAAGTGAGGAGGACACATTCCCACTCCACACAAGACGGGATGATATTCTCCTTAGAAGCTTATCTTTCATCAAAGAGTGACACCTACATATAACTTCAGATGGAATTTTGTTACCAATTGCTGAAACCAAACCGCATGGCTCAGTTCATGAACCTTGCATAAGCTAAACCCTGCAGCGTTTACATAGCATTACCAGACACATAATTAAAAAAAAATAGTTGCTGCAACTGAAAGTCTACAAAAAAGAGCATCTCATTAAGAATGTGCCCAAGGGCTGGAGTCTGGGGCTTGGGTTTGGCTCTGGCACTTCTCCCCCAAAATCAACATGCCTCCACCCTGTCTCAAGATTTAATTCAGGGCCTTGGTGACTGATCTAACCAATGGGGTTTCCTCATGAAATACATGAAGTTGATTCTTTCCCCATTTACATAGAAAACATGAGGCGTAACACTGAGAAATCTCCATCACACATTAATAATTTTTTATGTTTTCAGTTTATGGGATCTTCATTTTCCATAGCACATTTTTATCATTCTCTGATGAACATACTTTACTGACAAAAGTCTTGCTTTTCTAGTTATCTTCTGTAAGTCTGCTTTATGGAAGGCCCTTTGCAAGGCCTGGTTTCCATGTACTGAAAATTATTTCAATAAAAAATTAAAACCTCAAGGAATTTAAGGGAAAATTCAGTGATAATATTCTGAAAAAAAAAACCAACAAAAGAACCAAACCCACCCCATTTTAATGTTTTACAGTCAGGAGCTATTCAGAAGAAACCATCTGCTGCTTAACGTAAGCAAAACCTTCATAGATATCAGCTGCTTTTTGGAAAAGATCAATAATATCCTAAGCAAGTGATGAGTAAATCTCTAAAAAAAGGGTTTGGAACCTTTCTTATTTTCAAAGTTGTAAAACATTTCCTTCGAAGATGTGTAGTGAATTTAAGCAACCGAAGTGGGCTGGGATTTTAGTCCATTTTTATGGACCATTCAGGAATAATCTTGAGATTCACAGATGGAAGACTACAGGTTGAAAAACACTGATCTACAGGTATCATTTGGATAATCCTCCTAAGGTTTTAATATTCAGCTAAACTTGAACACCATCCAAATGGAGTGTAAGACCAAGAAAGTCTTGAGCACGTTCTTTATTTGAGTTTTTTATTATATCTAGACTGAGTGAATAATGATATAAAGCCTATGAACAAATGAAAATTAAAAATAACTTAAAAGCTGAAACTGTATAGTATATAAAAGGTTTTGTAGTTATTGACTTTACAGAAATACAAGGAAAGAGAAAGGTAAAAAAAATAGCTGAGCTTCTTTCATTTCAAATAAAGTTAACTCAGGAAACAAATTAATCTTCCTAATGCATACTTCTAATGTTCTCTTCAATTTCTCATTATCTTCTGCGGGACCATGGCAATAGTCAAAGTATTGCATTTATTCCTTACAGCAAGACCTCTGTAAGTCAGTATTTTCTCTCTCCAGAATAGTTATTCCTTTCAAAATGT
The DNA here is from genome assembly GCF_033815535.1 of Pezoporus flaviventris. Lineage (NCBI taxonomy): Eukaryota > Metazoa > Chordata > Aves > Psittaciformes > Psittacidae > Pezoporus > Pezoporus flaviventris. Next base: position 18,303,088 of record NW_026892584.1, on the reverse strand, counting down.
TCATTTTCTAAAACCAAGTATATTGTTACTATATTTCTTAAAAACTGAATCAGTTAGTAGTGACTTATTTTATACATTTAACATTTTCCCCTAAAGCTTAGGTTTTAGTTCCTTAAAAACCTAGAGTGTAGGGCTTCTTACCTGCTGCCAAACTTTGTTCCTATCCCCTATGTCCCCTGAGAAAAATAAATAATTCTATCCCTTCTCAATAAAACCAGTTGTTCTTTTTCAAATGTTACCTGGATCTGGTAATAGCAAAGTCTGAATTTCAAAGTCATATCAGATACGCGAACAGAATTCTGCTCTGAAGGGGTTTACATAGCAAGTTACAGCATTAATAGCAAGCACACTACAGTGTACCAGTTATCTGGAAAAATGCCTGAACCTTTCACAAGTATTTTCTTTCTCCTTTACGGCTTTTACCTTCTCTCTCTCACCACAATCTAACAGAGTGCTCAAGCATGCTGCCAACTTCAAGCACATTAAGTACTCCCTCTGCGATACGTGCACACACTATTTTCAAATATAGCATCACACATACACATGGTTGAACCAGGACCTGTGTCTGGAAATGTGATTCCTGCTCAA
>NW_026892584.1:18227500-18297500 GCF_033815535.1 Pezoporus flaviventris | reverse complement strand
AACATGCCAAATCAAACTAGTTTTCTCCTGTATTGATGTTACATTTTAAGACAGAAACCTATCACTTCAACAATTTTTTTCTCGTGCATTTCCAATGCCTTACCTACTATTCTGTAGAAGAAATAATCAGTCATCTGGAATTAGTTTTTTAAGAAGGCTGAATATTTAATTTTCCATTATCTGCACTTCTAAAAGCAGGCACTGTTTAATGCCATTGACGAATTGACATTTAGCAAAGCAACATCACTTCACAGCAAAAAGGGTTAAAGAGATCTGTATTATTATAGAAGTCAAGCTTTTAATATTCTGCAAATATTAACAAAGAAAGATGATAATGTTGAGTTAATATGGGTTAAGGATAAAATGAAAATAAATTTTTCTGATTGCTAAGTGTTGACACTTTTTTGGCTAGGCCTGCAGCCTTTTCTTGAAGGCTGTGTAATTACAGAAGGCTTTTCCCCTCCTTCCCCCTCCTGCTTCTAGCCCACATTAGTAATGACCCCTTCACTGCTTCAAAAACCACTAATAGTCTTCAGCAAAGGCAAGAAAAATGAACAGGATAAATTGGAATCCACAGTCAGTAATTTGCATCATATGAGGCGGCTTTGGCCACTCACACTCATTCCTGGCCATCAATCGTGCGCTGTCAGGTGCTGCACTCTGCCACCATGATAAATACTCCTCCTAACACTCTGATTCGTCCAAACAATGTAATTGTCCTCTATTCTCCTCTTGGTAATGGAGATAATGAATGACTGCACAAACAAGAAGGATTGCTCATCACAGGCACAGGGGTGGCTTCAAACCGAAAAGCCCCGAGTACAAATTTTAATTGACTGAAAACACAAATTGAAAGAAAAGAAACCCTGTTTTCCATTTCCAGGCTTTGAGACAATCACCTCTGAGTGCTCCCCTTTTGGTTTTGGGGGTGGGTTCTTTATCCTGAACATGAGCCCCAAAAATGGGTAAAATGAGACTGCAGAAATCCTGTCGTAGGAAAGCAACCACAGAAATGCTGTCCAGTATGCAATTCATGTAAAACAGCTCCTCACTTTAATTGTGTTTAATCCCAAGCTGCGAGGAGCGAGTGTTATGAAAAAAATAAAAGATTAAAAAAAAAAATCCTCCTCTAAATGGAAACAGTTCCATCCAGTTAAATACTTATTGTACTGCAAGGAATAGTATGTTTTTAAAATTTCAGTCGAAATATAACCACGCATAAAATGAATTGCATTCAACAGCACAGAGCGTGATGGAAATCTGTGAGCCTACTCAGTGTGATAGCCATCCTGGAGCTATTAAGACATTCGAAAATTGGTACACACAAGATCAGCAAACACTTAAAAGCCGAGATCTTATCAAAATTCACCTTGCGCAGATGGCTTTTATTATTTCTAATTAAGAGTGAGAGGACAATAGCACAACTCTAACTTATTTAAATAATGTTCTACGTTTTGTGGAAGAGAGAAAGAACTGGTGTTGATTTCTGTTGATTCCCCCCCCCCCCAACATCAGTGATTCTACGGCTTTTAAACGTGAAGTGGACTGTTTATCTGAAAGTGTGCTGGCAGACTGCCACCATATTTCTAAGATTAAAGAAAGGATTGAAAACAATCAGCTTTCCGAGGAACTGAAACCACGACAATATGTTTCTGATTAATTTACAAATATATGTATATATTTAAGGCTAAACTACAGAACCAGAAAATTCCTACTAGTTAGTCTATCACAGGCATTCTTACACTTAATTAGAACAGACATCATATTGAAATAATAAGCATGGGAGGCCTTCATTTCTTCTTTGATCTATATTACTAAATGTCTGACTGGCTCAGATTTAAAATAAACTTTGGTATGTTAGCACTTGAAAACTGGAAAAAGACCACAAGTAATAATTTGTTGTCAGTTTCCACATTCTCTAACTGAAAACTGTAGTTTCGCCTGTACACTGATGAATGCCAGGCAATGTTAGTCCAGTCACCCTTGCAGTCGCTAAACTTTCTTATAGGAATATACTCTAGTATGGTAGCAATGATGATAGATCACTTCGTCATCATGGAACTAGCTGAGATGAATTAAAGGTACAGGTCACGGCTTTACCTGCTTTCCACATCTCTTGCAGGTTAGTGTCATTATGGCCTTAAATACACAGGTATGTACTGGAGTAACATGGAGCTCCTTTTTTCTCTGAACATCTAAGGGTCATGATTTCATGATCTAAGCCCAAATGCATCACAAATGTGAAGGCAAGATTTTAAGCTATTTACTGATGGCTCTTCAGTGTGACTTTAAAGTATTTTTACTGTATAAATGTTGTCTATTTGCTTCCAATAAATTAAATTATAATAAACAGTAGTGTTTAAGTGCCATCTATGCCCAGCCTAGTAGGGTTTGGTTCTATACTTAAGTGTTGATATATATGTAGGTAATAATTTTACTCAGATTAAGGTGCAGGTTGCAAAGTTTCATATAAGATTAGTTTATTTTCTTATTTAGAAAGCTGAATTCAGAGGAAGGAGCACAGAATGGAGTTTCTGATCAGGAAGTGAAAGAATCTCAATTATTCACTCTTAAAAAGCATAACGAGTACAAAAAGCTACAGTTTATTACAAATGGCAGGATTAAAGAATACACTGACATTGTTTTTTCTCAGCCTATTAAAAGCATTTGTTAATTGTCTGTTTAAACACGGGTCTTGGTAGCATATGCTCATAATGCTTATAAAAAAGGAAAGAGCTTTGAAAATCTCACCACCTCTAAAAATTCCCATTCTATTGAGCATATCTCATCACTTTATTGCCAAGGTAACCATGGGAATCTCATGAACTCTTTGGTGCTACCGAATGGACAAATAACCAGTGCCGCAAAACACCTAGTCCTCTATCTACAAATGATAAGACCACGCTTCAGACACAGGACTGAGCTCTAAAATGGATGCACTCCTGATTCTATGTGATGACTGCAACTCATTTAGGAAAGAGAAACCATTTAAATTCCAGAGGTTTTAGAATTCAACAGCAACAGGAAAGTTGCTATGGGCATATTTCCCTGACAGACTATGCATTGGTCTCCATTTAAATCTTGGTCCTAGCTATCTACAACATCACCCATCTCATCACATCACAAACTTTTTGATCTCTTAACCATCTAACACTACCTAAAGTGGTGAAGGAGAAGAGGGACTTTCACATACGGAATTGCAGAACCAAGATTACTAAGCGTGCATTTGGAAAAGATTAAGGGAATCTCCTGGACCAAAAGCTTTTCGAACTTTCATTAAAGCTTACCTGCTCGATCCAGCTCTCCTAGAACAAATATCCTTCTCTGTTATGTGCATACATCCTTCCAGGCACATTGTAATAGTTCTCAAGCATTGATGCTAACATTCTAAGCAGAAAGATTGTTGTTATATCTCTGTTAATTCCTTGAGAAGACCACTCATATTAAAAATGGTGAGAACTAAAACACCTGGACAGACAGACCGAGCTGAAGAATCAGAGTTACTGTGAATGATCTAACACCAAACACAACAGTGCTCAGTAGCCCTGGAGCTTCCCTATCATTAAAGGATAGCCATACTTACTACTGGATAGCATAGAACTGATTTGAGCCATATTCTGCTAGTTAAGCTGAAACAATAAAAATTAAAAAGCAGAGCTAGACTAGATATGGCCCAAAGGCCTAAACACCCTACATCTGCCATATTCCTGACTCTTGCTGGTCTGACGAACAAAGGACCAGGAGGACCCACTTTTCCATGTTTTGCCACTTGAAAGACATCAGGTAATGCATTCAAAGAGACAAGCTGATGTGCTAAGGAAGTTCAATATACATGAGAGGGTGGTTGATGACATATGGCTGCTTTTAGACGCAACAAAAAAGAAAGATGACCAGCTGTGTGGATTGCAGAATGAAAGCTTGTGAAGCACATTTACAGGAAAAAAAATAGATGTTCTAAAGAAGGGAAGAAGGATGATTAATAAAGTATTAATATGCAGTATTGTGGTAAAAAAAAATCCCATCACATTGGAAACAGAACAATGACAGAGAACCATCTTTTCCAGTGCTGTAACAGGAAAAACATTTTGTATTTTTTTTTCCTGCTGAAAAATTTCCTTCAGGTAAATTAAAAGTATGATGAGCGCCCTGTACAGTGATTTTGAAAATGGTGGGTATTCACATGGACGAGAAGGGTGACAATGAGCATTATCACTCATAAAATTCAATTTGGCTCTATTTTCTAAGAAGAACTGGGGTTTCTGGTAAAAATCTTACTGTATTACTGTTGTCCCAGTTTCCAGCAAAACTATCAAAAATTTCAGGGTTTTGATACATAAGCATAAACAGACAGCTCTGGTCTCTCAATTCAGAATTTTCAGGTGGTGAATTCCCTGAAAGTAAGTTAAATAATGGGATAGTCTGATGTAAGGAATGGAGAGAAAAATCTATAGGGAAAACGGAAGAAGACCTGATAGGGATGATAGGAAATGTAATGGTGTAGTTTGTAGCTAGCAAATAAAAAAAAATAAAAAAAAAAAACAAAATGCAGCAATTAGTGCTCTATAGGAAAATGATAAGGCTGCTACTCAACAGACTATAAAGTTAGCTGAGATAGCTGGAAATAGTTCTTTTGCACTTGTGTGGCAGAACAAATTACAGAAGAGACAGATGCGCAAAGTTAGACTTAAATTCTGCCTATATATTGAAAAGAGGTAAATTTGGTAGGTATGGAAAAGATGAAATGATAGAAAAGATTTTAAAATGCATTTTAGATAACAAGGAAGTACTGGAGAGAGGAACAATGATATTGGAAAGATGGTTTTCAGGTCAGACTCCAGGCATAAAGCACAATGCCTAGTAATAAAACCAAACAGTATTACAGAGATTTTCTGCTCCTAGATATTATATGATATCTCCTAGATGGTTGGATATAAAATCATATTTCCATTGAGTCAGTGAGAGTTTTGCCATTATCTTCTTTAGAATTTGATTTGGAGCCTAATTTAAGAAACTTAACCTTTGAGTAAACATACGAAAATGTTAACTTTAATCTTCTGAAATGCAAAATCTGTATTACAGACAAATATTGAAGAGTTTCCTGTAATATTTTATAACTATTGTAGAAAAAGACTGAAAAGGTAACATGGAATACACCTATAGAATATATGTATATACCCCAAAAGGGACTAAAATGAAAGACACTAGTTGAAAACCAAAATCTGTAATGAAGCCAACACAGTCTTTCAAACCACCAACCAATCAGTATGGTAGTGTGGTCTCAGAAGTAATGAAGAAAAAAAAAAAAGGTACTGTAAATGCTGAAGCAAAGATCATATCAAGAAGGCCCTAAAGCGATGAACAGAATTAAGCTGTAAGACAGAAATAATACTTTTAAATCATTCTCTCTTTTATTTAAAATTAAGTTTCTCATCAAGTTCTGCTTCATTAATCCCATAGAGATCAGGAGCAAAGATACGGGTGACAACACCTTGGTTAATGAAAGCCTAGAAAATAATCAGCACTACTAACAGTAGCGTCCCTTTCATTAATACAAGATGCAGAGCTGGACCCCTCTTAATGGCATAAAAGAATGGAACTGCCTGGTGAACCTTTGACTTTTCTCTTCTAAAATGTGAACTTTTACCTGTTGCAGGCTTATCAAAAATTCTCTATTTATGTTAAGGATAACCACACCAACACTATTTGGAGAGTAATATCCATTCTTGATGATGTACAGTCACTGGTTTTGAGGTAAGGTACTCCAAATAAAGGGTTGTTGTAAATAGCAGATCCAGGTCTGTGACAGTTCTTAAATTTTGAATATATTCATCTCTACAACGTTTTTTCAGGCTCACCTAGATTACTGGCTGTGACTGAGGCAGATGATCATTTCATACCAGTTTTTTTTACTTAGCCTTTCCAATTTGGAGTAGGAATTTGTGAGTCATATGGACACGTTTAGGAATGGAACCAACATTAAATATTAAACAGGGGTACCCACACAGTACAGTTATAGCTGTCTTTGAAGGTTCAGCGATCTCAGTGACTAATTCTTTTTTCAAGATTGGATAAGAAGAACCTCAGATTATATGTCTGAAAAACCACATAAGGATTTTCACAAATCTGGTACCAAACAGTCTCAGTGCCTTGTAATACGCGCAAGAATCAGGTCCTACAGGGCTGATTTAATTGAATTTGAACCTCTATCTAACCTACCGGAGCTGGCTCTTTTTTGATTGCCCTAAACCAAATTGTTACAGAAAATGGTTTATAAATGCATCATGAAAGAATACAGGGTTCACAAAGCCATAAAGATAAAGCTCAGCTGCATTTTTTTCTGCTCTATAGACAGGGTTTACAATTGATAGGCAAAAAGCCCATGTCCACTATTAATGATAATGGACAAGGAACTAGTATACTCACTCAGTAGTTGACTTCTGTTAGCTGGGATAGGGAACTCCATAAAGGATTCAAGGAAACACATAAAAGGGATTATATAACATGTAGATGAGAACAAACATGGCTGGGAAAAAAACTGATACCTTAAATACCCAAAAAAAGAGAAATATTTTCTTAATGATTTAGAAGGAAAAGAAGAATCAAAATTAATTGAATATAAATATGTGAAAATGCAGAATAAGTGCTAAATACTTCTCCATGCTGTAAAAGAGTGTGTAACATATTGTGGACTATTTAGTGAAGTATCCACTCCTGAATGTCCAGAACAGTTTTCTGAACTTCAGCAATACATTGAAAAGCCTAATTTAATGAGGAAGGCAACATGGATTTATGACAGCAAGGTCTTTCTTAATTAACTTGCTAGTGTTGTTAAATAATGTTATCACCAGATCAGAGGAATGGAAATGCCATAGATATTATCTCTTTCAGTTTTATTACAGCCCTTGATATAATTTCAGATTAAAGACTATAAAGTAGAAAAATGTCTCACAGACAAGTAACAACAAGTGGTGGGTTAAGCGGACTAGTGAGGAGACTCTTCTTACTTTTATATGTAATTGAATTAGGCAACAATATCAGATAAAGCTAGAAATACAAAAGATTCATGCACTGTTAGGCATGAAGGGTATGCTAAAGGGCCAACCTTCTACCCCACAAAGGCAACAGAAGTTCTCTGCAGACTTCAATGGAAGCTAAATTATAAATTTATTAGCCTTTATTTATTAATATAGACAGCCTTTTTTTTCTTGAGATGCAGATGCTGTTATGTTATTATTAAAAAAAATGTTTCAGAAATATGTAATTGATATTTTCTGAACCATCTTGTTACACATGAACAAAAGTATCAACAAACACAAAAACATTTGTCATTATCTCCCTCACCATCACCTTGCTGGATCACAGTTAAACAAGCCATGCTATAGGTCTTTAATTTAATGCATGATACTTCAGTTTCTGCTGCTTTGTGAATCTCAGGTTCTTCTTTTGCTTCTGCTTTAATTCAGAGCTATTGGGCACACACCAGGCTAAATAACATCAACAAAGTTCAGAAGTGCATCTTATATGTTTTACTCTAATGCACAGGTATAACAGGAAGGGCTAATCATACACTAAGTACCCTGATGCCTGTAGATACAAGTCAAGTCACAAGCATGGGGATTAAAATCTGCCCTGCATTTGATGTGAATGAAGTACTGATACTGCAAAAAACCTGCAATACATTTATCATTAAGGAAAACCTAAGCTACATAGAACTGATTTCTTCAGTATCAAAGCTTACAAACCAAGAGTATGATGCAATTGACCTGGAAAACTAATGCTACGGTTTAATGTGCTGTGTCAGAAACTGAAAGTTAGGTGTTTTTAACATATTTTGTGCCATATCCTGGCAGTAATACTTACACAGTGCTACTGAGCAGCACTTTCTTCTATGTGAGAACCCTTTGAGTTTCATTGGGTTACACACAGAATAAAACACTAATCAGTACAAGCAAGGTCTGGCTCTGAGTCTGGCTCATAGACAGAGGACCAGAGAGAGAACTTTGTTTTGGTTATTCTCTAAGTAGGAGACTTTGAATTTCCTTTTTACCTAAGCTACATCTGCTGAGCTACTTTATTACAAAAGAAATGGGAACTATGGCAATACATAGCTCCAAGAATCTCCCATTCATACCATAAATATGTGAGGCCATGGCTCTGGGCAAGCTTTTCAACACATTCAGTAGCAGGATTTGATAGAATGCAACAGCTAGCTCTCATTGCACCTCTTAATTTGCTTGCTGGAACTTGGCAATTCACCTTTCAAGAGCCACAGACCAAGTGGATATCTGTTTGGTGCACACAAAAGTTCTTTTCAGGGATCTAGTGAAAGGGTAAGGTATGGTCTGCAGCTTAATGAAGTTATAAGCTAGTGACATATCTTGCCAGAAAATATTCATGACTTACTAAAAGGAAAGAAAACTAGTCACCACAAAATAAGGGTTTATGTTTTAATTTTTAATATACATAGTTTAATTTGTACTTACCTAGTTTTATATATATATATATATACTGAATTTGCAAGGCAAAGGCAATGGCTGCAACAACTTTTGTAGTACGAAGACACCATGTTAATATAACAAAACCCTGAACTATTCATAGTTAAGGCCAGGTTTGCTGAAGAGTTCATCTGGGTTTTGGCAAACGTTGTAAGACTTTTGGATGCAGTGCTGCAATTGATGTTTTCATGTGGCAACTGGATGAAACTGCTGTGGTTCAGGCTGAGTCTCACACTAAGTCCGAACGCAAAGATGAACTCTAAGCAGTGAATTTACATAGATTCACAAACATTTCCAAAATTCTGCAAAGGGAAGCTGCAGCTCAGTTCTTCAAAGTATAGCCACTTTCCAAAGCATACATAGATTTTGGTTTGCTGTTCCAATGAGGCCAGAAAAGACTATAAGCTATCTCCTTCTTGGAAAGCCTTCTGTTCTTTCTATGGGTCCTACACAAGTTGCCTATTTCTACACTGGCAACTTGTTTACAAGGCTTTGAAATTTGACAGAAACAAGACCTGGAGCCTTGTCTCTTTGAGGAGACAAGAGCTTTTAACAGGTGATGGGAAGTAAGAGGGGAAGGTTAGCAGCCAATATTGATGTATCAAGCTAGTGGTTATTATGAGGTTTAGAGCAGAAGTGATGAGCTTTTAAGGTTTCGGAAGGGGAGGGGGAAAGCCCTGAATTGAAATGGTCTTCTTGGACAAGGGGCAGTAGAACATGGATCTAAAAAGAATAAAGCATGTGAGGAAGCATTATGCCTGATTTGAAAGAATTTATTAATGCTTGTGCCTCTCATTAATGTTTTATGTTTATAATGACATTCAAATTTAATCAGCTTCTGAAGAGCAGCTCAGGTGTGTGGGATGAGTGGTCAAACATGGAAAAGGCAGTAGCTCTGCAATTGCTGTTGGGGTTGAGAGAAATGGGGATACTACTGCGGCGAGACGTATGGTTAATTTTGGAAAAGGATTTAGCTCAACCTCAGGGAGACAACTTGGAGCAGGAAAGTGAATCTCGGGAGGTCATTAGTAAAGGGTGGTTGGAGAGCAGTCAAGGGCTCTAGAGCAGAAGTAGGAGGCCTCAGGGCTGGAGGGACTGAGTGGCTGGCCTTCAGCAGGGCTGGGGTGGGTATGCCAGGGAAAGAAGGGTTGTCAAATCACACCAGGGTTGACAGCCACCTGGGAATCTCAGGTTTGTTTCAGAGCTCCTCTGAAGCATTTAAATGAATTTATACATAAGCCCTAGAAAGGATTAAAAGTCCTCTGGAAATAAAGGCAGATAGTTTAGAATCTCGGCTGTTTGGCTTTTTCTTTTTCCCATTTCTTTTTTTATTTCCACAACTTGCAGTAGTCTTAGATCTAACAATATATACTATGCGTTGATGTTCTGCCTGCCACTGAGCATAATGTGCTGATCTCCACAGGCTCAAAAAAGAAAACGCATGAAAACACACATACACTCACACAACCCAGTACATACATGCTTAGGAAACAGTAGATAGCAACATCTGCCATAGATCTGCAACATTTTTTAAATATTTACTAGGAAAATGTTAGAAGAATATATAACGTTTACAAATTAGAAGGCCTTAATCCAAAGTGTTTTTCTTAGAAAGGTGTCCTGTTTTGTTATATAGTAGGTGCCCTGAGCTGCTGTTAATCTGAAAAGTAGCAAATATTCTGTTCCACTGTATAAACATGCAAGCACCTAAAGATGAAGGTAAATACAACAAGATAGAGTAGGAGTTAGATGGCCAATTCGCCTGATTGTGTGTTTAGTTACTTTTGAAAATCTGACAATACGTGCTCACCTGCATTTTTAGTCACCTAAATGTATTTCAGATCTGGTCTTAGTGGAGCCTGTTGCCCTTTCCACATATATCGGATGTCCTCCTCAGAGACCAGCATCTTGCTGAACATCCAGTGCACAACTGTGCACTATCCCTAAGTGAGATTAACCTGTGTCCGTATTTTGGGAGCCTATGGAGCCTCCACATAAACCCTCAGGAGATAAGCAACCTACAATGAAAGACAAGTAATTTATTTGATCTTTTACTGCCCATTTTTTCCTGAGTAGCTTTTTAATAAAATCTCCTTACAATCAATAAAATATATTTATAACAAAGTACCACACTCCTACCAACAATCTGTGAGCTGGTACATACACTTCGCGGCTTATAAACTGACACACTGTAATAACTGCACAGTTTTTAGCAGCTGTCTCTCACACCATGTGTCCTGCCCAAGTGGAGACTGAGATTCAGACATGGTGTTCAAAAACTGGGATTATCCTGTAATTTTCAGAATAGATGACAACTGTATAATAATTAATTCCCTAAACCAAGCAGCTGAAGGGGAGAAGTATTATTTTTTTCATTGGGAAGAATATATAATTATGTATTATGTTCCTACCCACACTCCAGTTTTGGAACCGGATGTGTGACTTCCATAGCAAACATGAGGTTAATATGCATGTCCATCCTTATAAATTACAAGTTTTTATGAAAAAGAGGAGTCTGGAAATCTGAATTCTACCTGGAATTTAAAGAATTAATCCTCTTCTTTCTTTTTACTTGAAGTCAAAAACATCCTCTCCCGCAAACTGCAGACAGACCTTTTCCAACCTGGCCTTCTACCTCAAGCCGTTCCACATAGGAATAGTGCAATCCTTTTAAAATTAACTTTTCAGCATTGAAAAGCCTACCTCTTTAATCTTTGTGGCAAACATGCTTCAACTGGATCTGCAGAGTAAGTTAACAAGACAGGAGGCCACTCATCCCAACTGCAATCACTGAAAGCTATCACACACCTTGTTACATGATAAGAAGAAGCTACGAATTCAAATATGGACACCTATTTTATTTTAGAGCTCTATTTTTTTAACCTGTATCTTAAACAAGAGTGAAGAAACAAGATTTGGGCCTTTACTCGTAAGCAATACTAAAATGGTGTAATTTGCATCTCTTAAATAATGCAGGAACAAAAGTTTTGAGTTATCTTAATCTATATGCTGTTTTCTTGGCTTTCTAGCCACAGTTGAGTTGGCTCATCTAGTTACTGGAAGTAAGAACTGACTCTCAGTAAATCACTTGATTTGCATAATGTACCTGCTTTTTGCAAACAATGATTTCCTCAACAAAATGCTAACAAGTTGGCTTACTTTTGATTAATTAGAAGCAAGAAGCAGCCAAGCTTGATTTGTTCTTTTATTACGCTTTTTGATAGTACATAGTGGTGAAGTTGGCAGATCTCTCTTACAGGTTTTAAAATTTTTCAGATTCTGCAGAAAAGCGTCAACGTGCTCTGTAGTGTTACAAAAATCTTGTGCCATTTTCATCTGCTAGCTTGAGCAATTTGCCAGTAAATTAATATAAAAAATTATAATAACATAATATTTTTGTGTATTTAGAATACTTTCTAGACAGGGATCTCAAATTGCTTTGTGAATGTTGAGGAATACAAGGAATGAAAACCTTACAACATCATTCCCTGGACAAAGAAAGCAAGCAAGAAAAAAAAGGCTGGCTTGGGATGGAGAAAGAGAGGCCTCGAGATACCTAGTGCCTGCCCTAAGGTCATATGGGAGGAAAAAATTTATAACTGACAACAGAATACAGGGATGAGCTTACAGGAAATAGAAGTAAGTTTCTGCATCAATAAAATATATCCTCATCAGCAATCAGATTTTTAAGAGTACAGGCAGCGTAGTCAAAATCCTCTATTTTTATAAGAAAGGTGTTTAAGACCCATGATTGATGAATGAACGATGATATTTTTCCTACTATATAAGGTAGTAGTTGCATTTCTGTTGAGTGCAGGACAATTCCTGGAATAACTAAACAAACAAGCAGAAAGAATTAGGACACTTTGGAAGGACTGACATTATGGCTGATTTTCAAAGAAGTTTTAGGTTTAGGGATGCTAATCCCATCAAAACTAAAGAAACAAGTGTCAAACTTCCTGGGGCCTCATTGAAATTCTCAGCTCATATCACTGTAGTTGATTGCATGTGAGCACAAATTAGGGTTAAAATAGAATTTAATTTTATCTTGTACATATGTTCATTTTTTTCCTGCCATCATTCATTCATCATTTTCTTAAAAAATGCACCTTTCATTGAGTGATTTACGGTAATAACCACCACAGAGAAAACAGCCTTCCTTCCATACCTCCCAAAATCCTAAAAAACCACAATAGACCATAATATCAACTTGAATGACACCATTTCTCTTCCAATTTAAACTGGCTGAGTATGTGGCCTCCTGCATTTTTTTGTTTTCCAACACTATTCTCAGCAGCACCTGCACAGTAAATAAAGGTAAAAGTGCAACATAATAGACGCAGACATATCAGCAAATGAGGAGCTCTGCTTCCATATACATTAGTGAACTTTTCTCCTGACAAACAGGCTATCACCGTATAATGGGCTTTTCCTGAAGTTTACTGCGGCACTGTTTATAATAACATTGCATCCAGCCTGCCTTGTTGGTACTTTTGCATTGCAGGGTAACAGTTCTGAGGTGGCAGCAAACAGCTTCCGTGCTTGTGTCAGGAGAAATAAAACTGTTATTATTTCATACACTTCAGAGGCCACACTCGAACTCAGCAGCTCTGCAGAGCTGTTGTGAACAGAAAGCTCTGCTGTAGAACACCGGGCTGCCCCCTCAACAATAAACCGTCTTCTCTCCCCTCCATGTTTGGCTTCCTGCCAGTTGCCCATTTGCTTTACACCATCAATTTATATTCACTGAGATGGTGTAAGGTTCTAGAACAGCACTGATTATCAAATCTGCCTGCCAAACATATGAGCAGTAAAAGCTGGTCTTCCAGAGTCCTACACGTTATCATCCAAGGGCCCAATCCTGTGATCTTGCCCTGCAAGGAGCAGCGCCTTCATCAGCTGAAGTCAACAGAGCCCTTCACAACAGCAAACACCACTGCTGGGGACAAGTGCTTGTGGGCTGAGGTCCTAGGTGGCTCAGACTCCTCGCATGGAGCTTTAAAGGAGTGCTTTTCAATAACTCTGTGACTGTGTAAGCCCTGCCAGAGTCAGTCGAGAGAGCTTGCAGCTTTTGTCACATCTTTTGATTACTATTTCATACAGCAGCAATTTGCCAGCTGATACTATCGCTTCCAGTATATGTGAAGCAGTTTATAAAAAGGCTTTAGAATAGCCATGCAGCCACTCATTCCTTCCTAATCCCAAATACTGAAAAACCAAAAAAGCTCTTTCCTTCTTACCTCTCCTCACATCCAAAAAAATGCAACATCAGAGTTCAAAAAAAGTTAAAAAATCATGAAGCTTTAGAAAAGGACTTTAAAAATAATACAGGCTGATTTTTATTCACCTTCAATGTCTAAGCAGCATGTGAGTCTGACTTCCAAATTTTCTATTTAATCATGAGGTCTAGGAATTTATTTCTTTAAATGGAAGTTTAGATTTTCAGAGGAAAAAATATGTTTACAGCTGGGATGGTTCTTTAGAAAGACATGAAATGTCATGAGAGCAGCATTCAGGAGAACTGAAAACACTGCATTAACAACAGATTTTAGCAAATTAATTAGCCTTGCCCATTTTAATTTTTTTTTCCACAATTCTTTAAGCTCTGCGAGAATCAACCACAATGGGTTTTGTTCATAAGTTACTTTGCATCTAAAAAGAATTAGAACATTTCATGCTTCCTTTTCCATGTGGTCATATATTGGTTATCCTAATTTGAATCCTTTTGCTTCATGTGCAATTAGTTCTCACTGAAGCCAATAGACATCATCCATACGTAAGGAAAATGGGATGGAACTTTAATGAGTGGGAAGTAAATGTAACAATGACATAGCAAATGAAGAGGTTTTTACAGACTTCTGGGTGTGAAACAAACCTGTAGAGATAAATATATCTACCTACTCTTTGCTTAAGAGCTATAATACTGAGCTCACTTAATGCATTCAAAAGTGCGCGTTCATTTTCCAAATGATTTCTAGCTATATTAATCACATCTCAATCCTAAAATGAACTCTGTGCAAGAAGACTTATGCACATCCATAGTGTTATCTGCAAGATTGCAGCCTTTATTGCTGACTATTTGTAAATAAGGATAAAAGTCAGCGTAGGCATCTCTTCAAATGCAACTTTAAAATACCATATGTCCTTATGCTTGTGTTATGTGATGCAATCTGACAGATCAAAGGACCAGATTTCCCACTCTACATTGATTATTTACTATCATTCATTTTCATGCATTTTAATATGTGGTATCTACATTTAGGTTCTCAAAAGCCAGAGAGAATTCAAGCTGCAATACTTGGATCCATACTCTGAACTTCACATAGCTTGGGCGTCTGTCATTTTGGTTCAGCTTTTCCACTATGTAAACAATGTTTCTCAGATGAAGTCCACAATGCCTTCAAACATTCTCAAGCTGTCTTACCCCTTTCTTCCTCTCCAATCTATTCACCTTTCCCCTTAAAAAAAGAAAAAAATAAAACCATGGATAGAAATTTGTAGCAGATTTTGACTGCAGGCATCAATCCTTCAATTCACTGGGTAAGTCAGTGGAAGTCCTCAGCTGACCTTCTAAGCATAACTTAACAGAGTGACCCAACAGAGACAACAGGGCTTCTGACACTTCTCTTTATTGCCCAGTCATAAATTCGTAAAGGGAAGTATACTACCACCAATTGGTAAGTTTGCTAGATAAACATCACCACCAATTTAATGGCTTGTGTACACATTGTAAACCAGGGAATCTTTATACAAAGAAATCAGATAAATCAAACATGAGCTGAGGCTTAGAGGAAAGCAATTAGAGCTTTAAGGTAAAATTGCTGAGGGAGGGCCCTGTATCACATTATAGTGTATAATAGAAAATGTGTTAACGTGGAGTACAGTATGTGAAATTAAATTAATTAGTAATATAAACCACTTCTAAAGCAGCATGTCCATTGACAGATAAATAGATTAGACATAGGAGATAAATAACCCATTCAGAGATCTCAGCTCTTTTTTATCAAAGAGAAGAAAGGAAAAAAGAAATCAAACTTCCTAAAAAACAGAGGTGATAAAAGCATAGCTAAAATAGACATTTTAATACTGACTTGTTCACCCCAGGCTAGTGATTGAAAAGAAAAAGCACAGCCGGACCATAAAAAACCTATTGGACCATATTTCATTTGCTATAGTATATTTAAATGTTTCACTGCACACCAGTTTAAAATCTAGTGCCTTATAGGCTGGTATAAAATACCTTAAGCTGTACTACCTTCTGAGCGACTGTAAGGAAGCTTTCTTTGAGACAGACTTCTTATAGTTACCTCACGTATCCTTTCTTAAGGTTGGTAATATACTTAAGTCTGTACGGGCAAGATTTTTCCACTACAGACATCAAAATGAATTACAGCTCCTTCCTGCTAACAAAATAAACATGTAATCTTCCGTAAGGATTACAGACTATTAGCACAACACAGACTGGAACAGGAATTGCTCCCAGAGTCCATATATGAAAGCTTAACATACTCTCTAAACTCCAGACAAGACTTATGTACCACATGCAGCTCCTCGCATAAAGCCGAGGCTGGACGTTCCTACTGGTACTTCCTAGCATGCAACTGGCACAATGTAAGGAATCATTCAATTAACTGAATACAAAATCCATACCCGCCTGTAACTCTTCACTGATTGCTTCTATGTATCTCTCTTCCAAGCTTCCACCAGTTTCTCGAATAATTTTCCCAGTTCCACCTGTGATGGTAACATACTGCTGACAGGAACTGGTAGAGCACCTCCCTCATTCTGGTTTGTCAGATGTAAGAATCTAATAGCATAGAAACTGGGACAGCTGCTACTTCTGACAGGTTATACTATGGATGCTCCCTCTAGTTTTTGAGGTCAATTGCTTTTGCCAGTTTTCTGGGATGTCAATGGACACACCAAGCATTTGCAACTTCAGGCACACTTTTGGTGATCCAGACTGTCAAGGATCTCGGGTTTACTTCAGAGGCATTCAGTATGCAGAAACGTCCTTTGCTCCCCATCACCTGAATTCGGTGAGTAATGCAGAATGCGTAAATTCAGTCACACTGATGCCTATTTCCAGCTGGAACTCTCTACTCAGAGAAAGTAAGTTTTGTTTGGTGAAAGTAGACTTTCATTTATTCATCTCCACAACCTACATGTTAGCTATCATAATACAAAATGCTTTCAAATCCTCCCTAAGGGAAATGTATTATCCATCATTTCTGTAGAAAAAGAGTGGGGGATGGGATGTAAAGGTAAATATTCTAGCTGTAGGTCAGAAAGCAATGTTTCTCCAGTAGTCTCAACAGTGTGCATCATTGCTTTAATACAGATGGTTAGAATTTGTGTTAATTAGATTTGTCTGAGCCCAATAGGAAAATGGTGACATGTATCTCTTTTGTAAACATGGATGCAAAGCTAGTATTCGCCTACTGGAATTTTTGACAATGCAGAGGGGCATTTGGTCAGTATTTTAGGGAAAAACAGAAGTTAGTAACGCATCTAAGAGTGAAGAGAGAGAGGATGAGGCATACTTTGAATGAGTAAACCATGCTGACTCTACAATGCAAAGTTTAGAAGTATTTTGAACAAGTTAGGTACACAAATTAAAGCTGCCATGAGGCAACTTCAGTTTATGTGACTGGGTGATTTGCTACCACTATGTAACTTCCAAAGCTTCACTATATTTGGCAACATCACAAAAGTAACTTTCCATATAGGCAAATCACTAACTAGTAATATTTGCACTGAATTAACCTCTGAAAGCATTTCAATCAATATGAGATGTGCATTTAAAGACAAATTCTGGCCTCATGAGCACTGCTGAAAATCTGCTGTAACCTACTACCAGTCTCTTTTTAGCTAGTTTCTGGGAAGGGACTCTAAAATTTGCCCTTTCAGTTTATTATAGGCAGAACAGGTATTCCTCTTGTAAAACAGTATTTGCACTTGCTAAACTTCGCTTTCCAAATTGGTATTTACTCTGCAGAATGTTTGCACAAGCCTCAATTATTTTGGAAAGTTTTAGCAAAAATGATTCAGCCATTTCTGAAAATGAAATTAAAGAAAAATATTGGTATGTTGTTTCTCGCTATATTTAATTGAAGAGAGAGTGCTTTGGAACAGAAGCATAACATTTGGAGAAGGGATGGCCCTGCTCTTGGGGATGTGCCTTTTGCCATCTCTTTGAAAATCCACCCACATTTGGCCAAGCTATAAACCTTCGAAAATTTTCAATTAGCACTAGTTCAATAAAGACATTTAAGAGTTTGTCAGCTAAATTCTTCAAAGATTCCATCTGTACTGAACATGCTCCAGCCTGTACATGCTGGCATCTGCAGCACCCCCCACGGAACATGGGAGCATGCGCTGCTCCAGCTCCAAGCAGGACTTCCTCTGAAACAGTCCTCCATTGCTGTCAGCCTTCCTAGGCCAGGGAAGCACAGGGTTCTGACACTTTTATCCTGCACATCCCACACCTTTTTAGCAAAAAGGACCACGGGAGAGTAATGCAAAGCCAGCTGGGATTTTTCTTTCAGTGTTTGCCTCCTATGTCTTTAAAAAGCCTTCAAAAGAATGCATTAGTGTGAGGCTCCTCTTTGCAGGGAAATGGTAACTAAGGTAGGTCCCAGCTCTTCATCCAACCTCTATCATCCACCTCATTGGCCCCTATGTTTCTTCTTTCCTCATCATTTTCCTCATTGAACTCAAGTCCCAGAGTCCAAGTTCGAGCAACTGCTTCTTTGCAGTCCATTCCTAGCCCATTCAATTCTCAGTCACCTTCTCCCAGTGCTCCAGCTCCATTCATTTACAGTCAGAGTCTCCTTATTTCCCAGTGTAATGCCAGCCTCCTTACTCAGCTAGACCCCTCTTCATCTTCTCCTTTGCTTTGTTATATCTCAGTTGGTCTGACCCAACCTATGTTTTTCTGTCTCGGACAGTTTTGGTCCTCTCTACACTTAGCTCTGGAAGCTTCCTCCACCACAGGCTTAGATAACAGAAGAAATAGTAGGTTTGGGATAATGGCTCATTGTTTTGATGCCTGGCTGTGGTTCTCATTTCAGGCACTTTGCAGTAGCCTTGCAGTTACTTGCAGTATGTGCAGTTCATCTACAGCATGATTGCAGTCTCACCAGCAAGATACGATGTAGGATTCACAATTAGGACTATTAAAGACAGAATTTCTGAAGGCTTAATTATCAAAATCCAAGAAGTCTTCAACAATCATCTGTGAACTGTAATTATTCTGGTAAAACTTAAAGTGTGGCAAATTATCACATTTTTATAAGGGATAAAAAACATACTCCTAACATTCACCTGCCACATTTCAAATACCACCCCTCCCTCCCAAATGGGAGCACTAAAGCTGTTCAAAGAAAAGGTCGTCAGAATTATTTAATGCTGTTAAAGAGTATACACCATGCTCCTTTTTTTTTCCCCCCCTGCTTTATTTTGACTGAAATTTTTCTTGAGATTTTAGCTGTCTCTTAAAGTTCCTGAACAGGACATTGAGACTGAGCCTATGCTGCTATTCTGCAGTTATGAGTACACAGTCTAGCTCAGGATAAGAAATTAAATGTTTAAAATCCTAACATTGGCTGTTTTTTCAGATTTTGGACTTTGATTTTAAGGAAATTACTTTAATATGTATTGCAATTACGTAATGTGTTACATAGTTGTAGGACCATTTAATTGAATCAAGTATTTTTTGTTTGAGTATATGTATATTATACATCTTAGCTGTCTAAAATGTTTAACTTGTTTGTCTAACATAACATAATTTTTATAAACTAATACAGTTTATCTACTTTCCCTGCTTTTCCATCAGCTACTAACTAGGTCTGACTTTGAACAAGAGCTTGCTAACCCAGGGTCTCTACTAGGAGCCTGGCTTCATAGGGTAGAGCAAATGCCAACTAATGTAAGTAGTCAAAGCAGTTAAGTTACTTCTTGACATTGGATAATTTTCAGTCAGTAATTAGAATACCATTACTTTAAAAGTCTAACACAATACTTTGTCTCACTGCACTGCATTTCATAGATCACTAAGCAGCATTAATTGAGGACCCAGTCCTTTAATCTGACCATAGGAAGACTATGCACAAACAGGTTTTCTATTAAGGGAAAGAGAAAATAGAGACCAAGAAACCCAATACAAATGCATTTTGCAAAATTATGATATTCCTTTTTTTCAGGTCATGACAACTCAAAAAGTTTAAAAGCTGAACTTTATCTACCCACTCCAGAAGCCTGCAAAGTTTCTGGCTTCTCCATCTACTCAAAGATTACCATCACCTGAAATGGCTTAAGTGATCTGAAAATGTCAAGGAAAACATGTAGTAAGTTTTACTTTTGGTGGATTGGACTGTCTGGGCACATGAGTAAAGTCACATAATGTTTGATTTTCACCCATTTTTTTGGGTTCTGGCTTGGGCTTATAAAATGGATTCTGGAAAAGTCTTTCTGACTTCCTTCCTGAAAGGCTGGGTGGCATCTGATCATAGGAAGGAATCTATTAGACTAGGAATGAAAGGTTTGACAGAATTGAAGAGTTTACTTCTGGGATCAACTTGTGGGTCATATGTAAGACGGGGTAATGCAGTAATGCATGGCAAAATGTTCTCAAGTTTCAGACCCTGTGGGCTATACAAGCTGATAGCAAAGTGGCTGTTTAGGTTTTATTTCTCTCCAGGGCTGGTATGCTTACAAGATAGGATTGATGCTTTAAATTAGAGTTAGTTTATTCACTCTGAATACTCTGCTTTTCATACACCTACATTTTGAGGAATTCCAGAAAAATGAAGGAAACATAAACTGATCAAGAAAACAAGACACTTAACTGATAGCTTAGCAGTTTAAAAACAAACAAATAAACCAGCAGGCGGATCTCTCAAACTTCATGAAAAAGAGAAACAAAGGAATGAAAAATTGTCACAAATAGAACAATAGTTCTATCAGATTTATTTTTTCCCAAGAAAATTTTTGTAAAAGTTTTTATACAGTCTTTGTAATTAAAAGTATCATATTCTGGTAAAATGCTGAATTAAATTTTTAGGCATGACATTCGCTCAGAATTGTCTGTATGTCTAACAGGAAGCCACCTTTACTGAAACACACTACCTTTTGCTTAGAAACATAATCTTTTTGACACTCAGGGGATAAAAACTGCCTGCTGTAGAAGATGGTTTGAATGTTGTACAATTTAGGAGAAGTAACAAAATGTTGGTTTTGAAAGTGAGGTTTGGTAATTACTGCAGTCTCTCCATTGCATGTCTGCATGGAAATCTGCAGTTGTTTTAGCATCTTGGAAAAAAAATATAAAAAAATCATACAAAAAAAAAAAAAACATACTAAGAAAAGTCAATGTCGGAGGCCCCATCTTCCTCCCATTAGATTAAATAGAAAATAAAAATAAATCCTATTGTTTCTCCATTTATCTAAGACTAGGCTGTGACTGAGGTGTGGAAACTAAACTACATTCTCAGACTTAAAGGTGGTCCCTTTAGGTCAGGGCTCTGGCACACCAGCAAGTCATTGTAGGAAATGCAAATTGCCACTTCTTATTGTAATAACCTTTCTGTTGATAGGGGACTTCTGTCTCCAGGGCTGTTGACCTGGCAAATTTCACATCCATTAAATCAAACCAAAAAAATCACACAAAAAATTAAACAAAACCAGAGTCTAAGAAAAACGCATCAATGTAGAGGCTCTATTTAAAGAGGAATTTGCAACTGGACTTCTGTGATGTTTCCTGTACTTTAAACGCCTTTTTTTTTCCACTCAGTACATTAAAGGGACATGATCAAGGCTAAAGAACCTAAAATTAGACCTGCCAGCTGTGTTTTGGTTTGTGAGTATTTGCAGGTCATGGTGTCCCAGTGTGCTCTCTGTCTGATCCATTCCCTGGAGGAGGCAAAACAGTGGAACATAAAGGAATTCTGATACCCCATTACACTGCAGTACAGTTTCTGCTCTCCTTAGAGTAAATTAGGCAGACAGAAAGAAGACAATACAAAAATACCTCTGATCTTGGAAATAGCATGAGGATCTGGGTTTGTTATTTTATACTTAGCATCTATGTTTCATCTCGCATTTTGGTAAGTTAATAGGTTTTAAAAGGTCATACAGGAAAAAAATACATTAATGTTGTCAAGCATATTTGATTTTGCGTCAACTGTGTGAGCTTTTACAACATCGTCTGAAAATATCTAAACCTTACATAATCCTGCCAATGCAAGATGAGTTTTAGTGTCTCAAATTACTCATTAGTCTGCCAATTTTCCACCCAATAACTCATTTAATTACTGAAAAGTGGCTCTAGATGGTTTGCAATTGCTTCATAAAACTTACTACTAAAATTTCGAAGGGCAGTTTATTCAAGAGATATTAATCTGACCTCTAATTTGCAGGTGGTACAATCCTAACTGATTTGTTCTCACAGATCAAATAGTGCCACGTATAACTGCATAGTTTGCATCTGTTTATGATCTTTGCATGTGCAAATCAGAGTTTTGAGTTTAGGAGTTCAAAATTAGAGGCAGTTCTTTGGATAGATTGACCCTATAAACCTGCCAGATGAGCTCCACTTTTGTCAGAAGAATCATCCAAATGAGTCAGTCCAACACACATGGGTGTGTTATTGCCCTGTAATTAGGGGTTGACAAAAATCTGCAATTTGCAAAATAATAATTGAAAATGCATGTGGGGATCTTACATAGAAAGCTACATTTAGTTATATTAAAAGCAGTGCTCTTTTCAAAAAGAAGTACGGATTTTGAACCAGGCTAAATCTCCAGGATAGCCGACAAAATGTACAAAATTCTACAAATAACGTAGCATTTTAAGCTCAAAATAGTGCATAACTGTGCTTGGAAAACCATGGAAAGCACCAGCTCAGAAGCAGCAGTGTTAACAGGACTCTTTAAATTGTCCTGAGTTGCACAGAACCAGAACAGCTCCAGTTCCCTTCCCACTGGACGCGCTGTCCTAGTACTTTCTTCTGTAAATCTGGCATAGAGGTGACAACACTGCAGAAACAGATCATACCCTCTAAATGCATTTAATTAAATTCTGAGGGGGTGCTGCTACACACAATACCCATCCTCTAGCCCCTTTCAACTCCCTCTCAGTCTTTTCTGCACCTAGAAGGCCTCATACTATGCAGATAGACCTCTGGCATCAAAGAATGTGGAGGTCATTATCTGATTTGATCAAGGGCATACTTGGTTACAGAAAAGGAACAGAGCAAGCAGGAGTATATCACAGACAAAGAAAAATATTTGAAAGTAACATAACAACTCTGTTGATTTGCTTTCCTATCTTGTCCTATGTTTAAATTTAAAATGCATTTATCAAGGCAAAATGATATTCAGATCAGGTGCTAAAAATGTTTGCTAATCATGCACACTCATCAAGACAAAAACTCAGAGTTCTTAAATCAGTATGTACTTGGAAGAAAGAAAAGATGACCATCTTATGAAGAAAGAAATAAGAATCCTTCTGCCACAGTATGATTTTTTCTATCCCAAGATCTAACTCTTTGGAGTCCAGAGAAGAAAATCAGAGCCCATGGGTCTGGTGAGAGCTCATTCTGTATGGAGGTAGGAAGTCACACATGAGATTCTTTTTATTCAAAGACTTATCCATGGCGATGTCGAGGTGATCACCTTACAGTCATATAATGACTACATTTTATAATACTAGAAAGCCACAGGACAAACAGAACATAAACACCTCATAAGGAAACAGTAAGTTCAAACTAAATCTATGGAGTTCAGCATATTTGTATTATCTATGCTGTGTCATGCAAGTTGTGTATGAGGGATAGCTTCTATGATTTGCTTTTGCCATTTTGCTTCAATTCTACAGCTATAGAGCTTTTGAGACAGCAAATTCTTGATTAGTGTGCAGTGATGATGCAAAATTACAAGTGTGAATTAAGGCAACATTATGCTATGTTCATGTACTTATCAGGAATCATAATACACAATTCTAGTGTCAACTATTCAGCCACTGGAGTGACCTCACTGTTTAATATGCTCAGAGTTGCTGTATAAAGTGAGAAAACAAGTGTATCAGTATTGCATTAACAACGTTTTGCTGTAATCATAAGCAAGCTTTGCTAATATGTATTAACACAAGTTGTCTTAAAAAAAATTGTAGATGCCAAGTGTAAAAATGCTGTTTATATAAAATGTATATTACAAAGCAGCAGTAGTAAAATGAGATCTAGCATTTTGTCTTTCAACAGATTAACTTGCTAACCAGATTAAAGAAAAAACACAAAATAACAAAACCACCACAAAACCACACAGCAAAACCCCCTTATTTGGGGTGTTCAAGTTGTTAGCATGATTTCTGTGTAACTTTACATACGCTAACATATACATTTACTGTGTGCATCCATCTGCACACACGTGCGTACATAAACACACACACATGTAGAATATAGCACATATTTTTATATATATGCATATTGTCACATATAAACACATATGCTCCAGAGCTTTCTTTTTCATGTTTTTCTTGAATCTTTAAATGAGTAATATCCAGCATCATGGACCCTGAACACTGATGACTGTGGTTAACGCTTTTATACTTTGCTTGAAATTACAGGATCAGTCTAGCCAGAATTTATGAGAACCAGACCCCAGACCTCACATAGCTCACATATTAGACCATTAGGCATCTAACTACCTCTGAACAATTTCAATGCATTATCTTGCCTTCTCCCTGGGGCACAAACTTCACTCGTCCATACTTTTAATATATTTTGTCTGCATGAAGCAGATCGAGTTATTACATGCCAGCAGATCACAACTTACAGAAATCTCATTGCTCTACAGTGATGCCACTCCCTTCTCCATGCTGAGATAGAGCAGTAAAGAAATGGTCAACAGTGCAATTTTCAGTAAATTAACTGATAACGTATTCTGTGCAGATTTGCTGTTTATGCTTACAGACAGGTTAATTAAATGTTTCCACCTTGAAATATATTTGTGTGTGCATACGTATGCTGATATATTACCATACATATTCACATAGCTAAACAGAAGAATTTTTCAAATTGTTTAGATCACTCATTGCTGCGCTTTACATCAATATAGTGTCCCTTTGCCGTGAGAGGTTTTACAATTGCTTTCCAAGGGCAATACAAAAACAAGGTGGTTTTGCCAAATGTACATTTGTATTATGACATTGGAGTGTTTTTGTTTTGGGTTGTGTTTTTTGATTGAAATATAACATAAAGTAAGATTAGAAATCAATTGACCTGTGAACTCTCCTGAACCTTTTACCTGGTTTGCAAGGCCATTATGTTCTTTTCTTTCATTAGCTTTTTGCTGTGGCAAGGCTGAACAGGAAACAAGGGTGATCCTGTCTCCTCCCTAGAGGCTGTTCATCAGCTGGCTCAGTTTACAGCAATAAAAAAAAAAAAAATTGGAAACATATAACAAGTTAGAAACCTTATATTTTTCATTATGCATTATGGTTATTATTATAATACTAATTTTAATAGCAGAGGACACTCAGGGAATTGCACTCTTTTTTGGAATTTCTTTTCCGCAAAATGAGATGTACTGATTTTCCCTGCATATAAGTACCTGCCTTTATAATTCTCATTCTGGCTAACAAAGTGATTTTGGTTTGGATCTGTTAAATGAGTTTCCTTTATAGGTTGCATTCTTGATGAACAGAGCATTACTCATAATAATTCTGTATTTCAAATTTAAATTCATTGTTAAAAAAAACAGAAGTGAAAACCTTGTTTCTCTTTTCAAAAACAGTTTGAAGCCCTATTCTGCAAAGTGCTCAGTGCCTTGACAGAGATGCTTAGCACCAGAGAGTCTGAAAGAGAAAATAGGGATACTCAGCACCTCAGAGAGGGCGCTTCACACTGTACAGGATTGGACACTTAATTCCTAACTAAAACAAACTCCATCAAAAGGTCATCAGTCCTGGAGACTAAAACAGTTTTGATGAAGTCCAGTCTCCCACTCTGTTGACAAGCGTCTCAATTATTTTCAACAGCTCTTGGTGTCTACATCGGAAGAATGCAGAGCAATCATCAGGCTGAGGTAACCACAGGTCCCTCGGTGAGAATCTGCAGAACATGCACATTGAGCAGCACTCTAAGACAGCTATTTTTTTTCCACCTGAGGTAGGAATAACTAATGATGTAACCAAGTTATCAGCTACATGTTTTGACATACTGGCAGTGCATGAACTAATGCCTTGTAACTGCAATGCAAGAAGAAATAGCCCCTCAGGATAAATTCTTTGGAAGTCTATGTGAGCAAAGCAACGAAATGTCTGGATGGAAAAATCTAGAACTTTTAAATAGGACTGCATGGGACTTAACCCTGATGGATTTTCCTGTGTGTTACATGACTTGAATGAGGTAAAGTTTGTCTGGTACTGATTGGTTCTACCAGTCTTTGCTAATTTGCCCTAACATTTAAGCCAATTAAAGATGCAAGCAATAGAGAAGAAAATACCATACTCTTCTATGCACTTCCTTGCTCTCGATGGCTGATAGCACACAGTTCTGCACATGATATATGCACACCTAGGACATTTCAGACTTCAATCTCCTCACCTTTGGACCACATGATTTTTCAATAACTGCTTTCATCCACGGCCTCCCGTGCCCAAAGCTGTGCCTCTGTCTTTTCAGAAAGCTGCCAGGTAAAGGCAGCATTAAATAGGTTCAGCAGTAAATAGGCCTTCAGAAATCCAGCTGGAATCCTTTCCTGTCTTTCTCTCCAGCTGCCTCTCCAATACTTCTCTCCAGCTGTCCACCAACTGCACAGCTTTTGGGGTAACTACTACCCAAAATTCCCATTTTCCCCAGTACCTCTGCATTCACTGGAATGCTGTGGAATATCTGGGCTATTACTGGCAAGGGATTTCAAATGCCATATGTTATTTTTTGCATTTACAGCTAGCTTATGTTGCTGTGATGGGAGGCAGACCTTTTCTTGGTTTCTTAAAAGCAACGTACTAACATTAAGGAGAGGCGGTGCTCCTTCATGAAGAATCTGCTGAGCTCTTCTAAGCCTACAGAACATGCAGCAATTAGGTGTCATCTAAGAAGAGCTATGGGGCTTCCTTTATGAAATGAAATTAGTTACTTCTAGCATATAGGTTAAAAAACCCACCAAATCACCAAAAATCACCACCACACCCCAAAATAAAGCATAATGAATGAGAAAATTACAAATTAAGACACAAGAAAAGGTATTGTAATTCACAGAATCACAGAATGGTTGAGGTTTGAAGTGACATGTGGAGATAACTGGTCCAACCGCTCTCCTCGAGCAGGACCCCATAGAGCTGACTGGCCAGAACCATGTCTGGATGACTTTTTAATATCTCCATGGATGGAGACTCCACAACCTCCATGAGCAGCCTGTACCAGTGCTCAGACACCCTCACAAAATATTTCCTGATGTTATCTACCAAACACAATTTTTTGGTGAATGTTCACAAAGTATTTCCTGTGTTACAGATTGTGCCATTTGCCTCTTGTCCTGTCACTGGGCACCTCTGAGAAGAGCTCTGTCCTTTTTGCATCTTCCCTTCAAGTATTCATATACATTGAGAAGATCCCTCTGAGCCTTTTCTTCTCCAGGCTAAACAGTCCCAGCTTTTTAAGCCTTTCCTTGTATGCAAGATGCTCAAGTCCCTTAATCATCTTCATGGCCCTTCACTGGACTGTCCCTAGTATGTCCTAGAAACACATCTCAAAATGTGTTCCAGGAAACATAGCTCAAAATGCACTAGATACTGTGGCATTTTCACTGTCTCTCATGCTTTCAAAAGAGAGGATGGTCCTTTGCAATGTTATCATCTCCAATGTGGCAAGTTCAGTAAAGGATCTCTATTGACTAAACTCAGTATTCCGCCAAAAAA
This sequence comes from Pezoporus flaviventris, assembly GCF_033815535.1. Classification (NCBI taxonomy): domain Eukaryota; kingdom Metazoa; phylum Chordata; class Aves; order Psittaciformes; family Psittacidae; genus Pezoporus; species Pezoporus flaviventris. The sequence continues at coordinate 18,270,084 of NW_026892584.1, read as the reverse complement.
ATATCGCAGCATTGTTCTTCACAGGTTTTTTCTAGCACTTGCGGTTGTGTAGGTGTAAAATTATTTCCAAATTTTTTGCTCAGCTACATGGTTAATGCTAGCTTTTCTCAGCTGGGCAATTTCTGTGCATTTTGTCTTTGCTAACATTCATTTTAAGCTCAGAAGACTCATTGGACACCACAAAAGAGGACATGAATGAAGGACATAAAGACAGATTCAGAAAAAATTAGATGACCGTATTAGCTGCTCGATAATTTATTTCTACTATTTTCAGTGCTATGTCCACTGCTTATGGTCTGTGCTGGGCAGATGACAGAGGATAGCAGCATCCATGACAGCTCCCAGAAACTTAACCTAGAAAGACTATTTCCCCTCTAGACCATGCCAAAAGAGGCTATTACTCTAATTACAAGAAAATTAAATGAAGTCTCAAAGCTAACTCTTGGGACATACTTCAGCGGCAGAAGGTTGCCTGCATTCTATTTACACTTATTTGAGGTCAGGTTTAGTGCTTTCTATGATTCTGAAAGCACAGGAAGGAATCCTATACCTGTGGTCATATCTATATGAGAAGCATACTCTTTTGAGCTATACAGCAGCTTTGTAGACCTTTCAACTGTGCAAAGCCCCAGTGTTTGTGACCCTACATGTCAGGTTGCTGCAGAACAAGAAAAAGAGGAAGAGTTGTGTGGGAAGCGCATATCCTCTCACATAATGGCAGAGAGTCCATGTTTCAGATATGTCTCTGTCAGGGCCCTTTTGATTGCTGGATTTACACTTCTAAAGAGCAGCCCAGTGCAGCAGTTTCTCTCCCACTCCATGATTTCCCATGGCCCAGACTACAGCTGACTGACAGATTACAGATCAGACTGCCTAGGTCTGTCTGGCACAAAGGCTCATGAAGCAGAACAGAAATTGTGGGGCCCAAAAGTAAAGCTGCAAGTGCATGACTTGTTTTCTGAAAATACATGGGACAGTGTGAGAGAAGTCAGACAAATGTCTCTTTCTCAGTGTTTAAGACTTGGCAGGTCTGCTAGCTGTAGAGCTCAGCAGCTTATATAGCAACTTCTCTATGTCGTCCAAGTTCAGTTGATTATTCACTGCAAGGCGGCCAAAAAAAAGGAATGGTGATAGAGGGCAATGAAGTCATAATGCTCCCCCTCCAACACACTTCGACTTGCTCTCCCATATCCATATCTGGATTTTAATGGGACTCTTTACAGGTTCTGTGGATTCTGATATACAGCTGCAGACTTTCTACATTTAAATTTGTTCTGTAAAAAACAAGGGCAACAAAAGGAGCTACTTTCATTTACTGGAATGTAAATAGGCAAGTATAACAACTATAGAAATGGTAAAAATTATAACATACATTTACTAAAATAAATTGTTCATATGATGTACTTTTCTATATTTCTATGCAATTTACTATTTTCAGCTTTCCCAGCTATGGCTAAACCAGGGCTTTGCAGGGGAGTTTGGAAGTTCGGGACTTTGTGTTCTATATTAATACTAAGGCTTTTTTTCAGCTAATGGAATTGTTTAAATTACTTTTCCCCATTGCTACCACAATCATTATATCATTAATAATACTTATGCTTTATTTCAGAATTTCTGTCTTTCATAATAACAGTAGTAAGCTTGCTCTGCATAGATTTTGCCTCACCTAATAGGTCAGAGCATGACCTAATCTGGTATTTCTGACAGGTCTGGAAACTGGAAGATGAAGGAATTCACATGGACTACTCCAGTATTTTTTCAGTTTCTGCTCAGAGTATTTCTTTTTTGCCGGCGCAATGCACCTGTTTTGATAATCTATCCTTGGAAGTTAATGGAGCCTGTGAACTTCCAGGTGGCTGTGGAAAAGAAGGCTGTGTAGTCAGCAGACCCGTATACTGACAGTCTGATGAGACTTTCTATTGATTTCTTATCCTGAGACATCAATTCACAATTCCTATATGATCTCTTATCATGTGACTTGTTTCCATCAGTCACTTGGTTTACACACACCATTGGTGAATAATGCCCAAAATCATACTTCATTTCCATTTATTTATATTAAAAAAAAAAACAACAACAAACTCTGCTGCTAGAACTCTCATCAACTGCATTAAAGTAGTAGGAGGGAATTTACTCACTCTGAAATTACTGATTCTGTTGAGAAGCAAACCTTTCTGAAGGTAGAAAAAATATTTTGATGGATGGATATACACAGCAAAATTAATTTGCCAAAGGAGAATTTGCAGAAATGCTGGTGGGGAAAAAAGTTCTATCTGAACCTCCTACAGATACTTGACAGATACTTCTGAGACCCACAAAACAAACTGAAGAGAGAGAATGTAAGGAAAACTGTTTATTTTGGGAGAAGAAGGACAATGTAGAAAGGAGAGAGCAACCGTAGTCTATTTCCCCGTTTCTTCAATTCATGACATGCCAGTCCAGAAAAAATGTTATGAACATTCTTCTCTTTTTCAATGTGGTGGTGGAAACTCAGCATGACATTTTTTCTCAACAGTGCCTAAAATAAGGCACCTGAATCCATCCTTGACCATCCATTATTCTTACCCATTTTAACACAAAGGATTTTAACCAAGAGACATCATTACACTTGGCGCTGCAAACATCTGTGCGAAGACAAGGACTTAACAGCAACATGTGATCTGATTTTCTTATTTACTAGGCACTCATATACATTACGGATTTAGTAAGCGACACAGGGATTGAGCCTTATGGAAATCAGGTAGATAATTTCGTAAACGTTTTATTTCAAACAAAATTTTAAAAGTATTTTTCCTATTTTACCTGACCAACCAGGTGGTAAGGGACAACATTCTATTGATTACTATCATTCACTTTGTAAAGTCCGCAAAGCACTTAGAAAATTACTAAGTACAGTGTCCAACCATAGTGTCTCCCAAGTTCCTACTGCCTACCCAATTTCTTCCTGCAGATTCAGCAGGGTGTTGTCATGTTTGCCCTTACTTTCTGTGCTACATTGTTTTGTATTTTTTTGTGCTTTGTTAAGAGAATGAGAGGTATCATCACAGAAGTATCTTCATTTGGATGGTGAGTGAAATGTTTCCTGCACTCTTGTAAGAGGACACGTTGATGGTTCCTGCAGTTAGGTGAACTACTGAGATTTATAATTTCATTGTTTTCTTTTTTCATGTGATGTCTGTGGTAGGCCTAAAAATCAGCAGTAAGCACACTACTGGAATAGAGAAATGCCTTTTCTTTACCTCAGGAAAATACCCATTGTATATACATATCATGATGCAGTCTTTAATTTATGAATGCATACAATTTTCTCTCTCCTCCAGTGAAAGGATGCAGTCTTCATTCACCACAAAGGCAATACATACAGGCTGGAACTGAGAATGAAGAAAATATCTGGCATGCTGTAACTTCAGAGTCCTTCACTTAGCAACCTATGAACTGTCCTTTGGGCCTAGCTATTGTTTGTATATGAGGTCATAACACTACATCAGGCAAATCTGAAATTGTATTTAGTTTTTTGAATATGCAAATATAATATAGCTGGTTTACAATAGAACTTTGCTGTTGTCTCTCAGTAGTCTCAGAGAACCCCACTTGGATTACTACTGTCACAAAGGTTGTATTTTACATCTCATACTGCTGCCATAGCTCCCTAAATGTTCAGTCTTAGTAGATCCCTAATTCTGGTCACTGCTTCAGAGATCCAATACCTGAAACATCTGCTGGCCTAACAAAAACTTAAAAATTTAAGACTGAGCTATCTTGTCACTGCATGTGGTATGTGACTGAAGTATAAATATTTCATTTGATATTTTTTATCTTATTTGATGACTTAGAAACATCAAGACAAGTTATCTAAATACTTCCAGTGTTACATTCCTATCTCAAGTTTTATGTCTCTAATACCTATCACACTGAACACTACAACTTTCCACCCTCCCTTCATCCAGAGGAACATTTATCTTTACCTCTCACACACACACACAAAAAAAAAATCCTCTCATAGTAGCAATATGTCTGTTAAACATACATATTAAAAATAGTCTCTGTAGAAATCTAACATACTACACGTTGATATAGTGCTGATCCAGACATTCATTAAAAAGAGCTTCCCCTTTCACTTCCCATGTAAATATTTGGAAATAGGGCTGTCTTATAAATTTGTCAAATGACATCTAAAGTCATGCTGCACTGCATGTCCACGTCTTCTTACATTTCTGCCCTGACACTGACTTGAATTTGAATCAAATCAGCTAACCTATCACTCAGGGGCTGCACTGAGTGACCTATGTGAAAATAATTTCAAATCTGCTCCCATAGCCAGGTTTAGAACCAACTGTGGTACCAAGGGATCACTTTTCAACAGTGCTCACCAACCTCAATGAGCTCTTTTAAAAATCTGGGCCCTGAACACAAATGTTTGCCTCACATACCCTACCAACACTCCTGCTGACACATTTGCTGTCTGTCTCAGCCGAAAGCACTGAAGAGCTGAGCAACTTGCAAGACAGGTTTGATGATACACCCTGTGGAAAGGCTTGGATCCCTCTTTCCTTTGAACAGCTCTGTTGGTGTTTAAGAAGAGATGTCAGTCTCTGACAATCTTCAAGGGCAATTTAATTAAAATATTTATCTGTTAAACAAACAACCAAAAAAAACAACAAAAAAAACCACCCAAAAAAAAAACCCTGCCAAAATCCAAGCTTACCCTCTCTCCATACTGAAAGCTTGTAACTATCTTTGTTGGCTCCAGCTCTCAGAGACGACTCTCCATTAGCTTCTTTGGGACTTGGATTAAATCCTAAATGTATAAATCATGTCAAAAGACCATATAACATATTTTATTTGTATGAGATATGCATGAGGGGTCATATCAGTAAACTCCCCATTGCCATTAATGATTCGCACATGTGTGACTATATATGTATATATACACCAGGTCAAGCTTAGCCTGTGAACCAGTGGACACACCAATTCTGAAATCCCTGCCAATTGCACACATAGTTTCCACAGGTCTGACTCTGTTCCTTCCCATTAGGAAGTGAGTAGAAACTCCTGAAGCACTAAACAACTTTTAAACTCCTCTGAGGAATGTAAACCAAAGCAATTCTGGTCAAAGTAAAAGATCTGACAACACTATGTTCAGCGTCAGTACTGCCCTGTTGTTTTGGGGCTTTTCCCCTACAGCTCATACACCACCCTTAGTCCTTTTCATTTACACTTTCGTAGTACATGCACAGATACTCCAGTTTGTTGTCTTCTAATGTAGGCTAAAAAAAGAAAGTTAATGTTTCAGTGTAGGAAAAAACCCTCAACCAATGATGCATGTAAAATGCTGTTATGTTGATTGAGCAGCTGGTTTTTTTGGTATGTATCCCAGATGTTTCATCAGTATGGCAACACCTTAAATTATACTGTCTCTGAACATCTTGGACCAGTCTCACCTGGTCATATCCTTAGCCTGGAGACCTCAGCCTTAAAGCACCTCTCATTACACAACAAACCTTAATGATTTTATGACCTAACATTTTTTCCTTCGTATAATTTAAGTAAGGTGCATAGGCAAACTGCTAACATCTGTTATCAATACACTGTTCTTAGGGACATGGATTTATCAGATATATAGCTTCTCTAAAAGTACACATAGAGGTGTATTTCTAATAGCTTACAGCTAACAGCAGTCATTTAAGCTACATACATAGAGAAATATTCACATCTAACTATCGTTTGTACAGCTGTGAATTAGTTTCAGAATAGTCCATAGAAAGAACACTAAAATGGAACAACCTCCTCAACATAAAAAAAAAAAACAAACAAAACAACCAAAACCCCCTGTTTCTTTAATTATTTTATTGTCAGCTTTATTTCCATCTGCCTGGAAATGATGCTTGTCTATTCTAAACATTTATAGAGCAAATTAATCTGAATTCATATCCCATACCGGCCAAGCACAAAGATGTAGGACAGTGGCTCCCACCAAAAGGTCATGACCCAGTTCAGGTCATGGCATTTATGAGATAGGGTCACAAACCTAGCGGAAATTCTATTGCAGAAATGGGGTTTGCAACCGAAAGGGAAGTCATGAACCTAGAAGACCAGCTAAAAGGGTACTGACTCTGAAGTCATACTATTGCTGGACCTCGTCTCTCTGATATTCATTCAACAGTTAAAAATCCAGCTGGTTTAAAACCAATAAACAGGCAAGAAAGGGATTCTCAAATATAGGAATGATCACTGGCCTCAGCATATTAATATTGAACCTTGGTTTTAGAAGCAGAATCAAAAACAAAATTAATAATCATCTTTAAACCCTTTTGTGTAGTATTCTTCTCCACCAGAAAGTTTATTCACATGTCTACTTATTTCTATAATAAGCCACAGAAACAATTTTCTGGTAATATTTTAAGTGCTTCAGAAAGTCAAGTGGGATCTCTAGATAAAGACTTTCACTCATACTAACACACAGGCAAAAGTAATTTTAATTATTTCTTCAAGTTTTTGACTGTTGGAAGACAAAGTTTGCCATTTGCTGGGGAAATTATAGAAATGCTTTTAGTTTATTTAGTACAGGCATTACAGATACTGATTCCAAAGATAAAAATAACAACACAACAACAACAACAAAAAAAAAACAAAAAAAATCCCCCAAAACAAAACAAAAAACCCACAACAAAACCCAAGCCTGATGGTTTGGGTAATTTTTATGAAAAAAACTTATAACTGCAAAATAACACGATAAGAATTAACATCTGGAAAGGTATTATGTTCTTTCTTTCTAGATGACATGGATTTGTTTTTTTAGGCTCAATTTCTGAAGGCTGACTATAAGCCAAAAAAAAACCCCTGAATTATTCTGCATGGTTGGTTTCTGGAGATGTCACCTAAGCATCAATCAGTGTCAGAGGAAATCAAAGGATTCCCATTTCAAAAAAATTGGTTCCAAAAATTGTTCTCAAGGCATAAGTATGGTGAAGACGAGGTGACCGTAAGCTGCTTTTTTCATTCCCTGATTCCAGGAACTGTCAAAGGCTACAACAACCTCAATCTAAACAATATAACTTGGAGGTCTCTCAGAGTTGCTGTAAATCTACTGGCTGATAACAGACGCTTAAGGAGTTCAGCTGGAAATCAATGGAGCACATATGTGCCCTGGATATAGCCTGATATGTGTACACCCAGTTTAGGGGTCTTTACAAACCTTAGTTATAATTGTTCACCATACAGTGACCATTGTGGTGTGCTGACATAAGGCCCACTTTCTTTTGAGGCTAAGTTTAAAACAGATTGTAAAAGTGCATCGAAAAGTTTATAGGGGCGCTTGTGAGTATGTACATAGCCACTAAGGAAAACAGTGTTGCTATCTAAGCACTGCAGGCACTGATTCCTTTAGAGTTAAATTCAGTAAAGATAGAAATCAACACTTTAAAGGTGCCTTTCATGGCATTCAGAAAATGCAGATCATGAATTTCTTTATTGAGCAGAAGTAAGGGCCTAGTCCTAACATGCCAGCATAAAAAAGCAGTGCTCTTAAGTCTACACATTAGATATGCCATAAATATTCATCAAGCACATACTGGCAAAAGCTGGATTTCGATGAAGCTGCATCATTTTTGCCAACTGAAGACCTTCCCCTGACATCTTCCAGTGGCCAATGTACAGGGGCAGAGGACATGGATGCTTTGCTGGACTGGGAGGCAGCACTGGAAGAGGCTGCTCAACAGCAGAACTGACATTTGCAGGTAAAGGAAAGGCATCTGGCTAATGCAACATGTGGTGGTGGCAGCATAGGGGAGGTGAAAGAAGCCCTATTCCCCTGGGACAAAATGATGGTCAGTCATGCTTCCTTCTGGGAATGCTTCTGGACTGCACAACAGGATACTTTCACATTAATAAACCCAACATGTGTTTATCAGGTATAACAAAACATATGTCAACTTATTTTTTAATCTTTCCTAGATGTCATTCTCCCTATCTACAGCACCAAAATTCATAAATGATAAAGACAGAAAAGATCTCATTCATCTGCACATATTTATTAACACTAGGATTTTACCTTAGGCTATTGGCTGAAAACCTGTTTGGTAGTTTTTATTCAAGACAGATTCATATGACCACGACAGTGTGCTCTGCTCATTGATGTAGTCTTGGGCATATACACAATTAACTCTCCCTCACTGCACATCAGTGGCATGTTAAGTTTTTCCTAACAAGCTATGTGGGTGCATATAATTTCACCACAATATATGGAGCATGTCCAATAAAAGGAACATTGATGGCTACTTTAGTTCTACACTACATCAAGATTTTATACAGGCTGGACCAAAGAGAAATATAATGTGATCATTAAAGTAACTACATTCCCCAAGCCTTTCACAACAGTCTATACCCATAGCTAAGACAGAAAAATCAAAATCAATTATATCTGAAAGGTGATGCATAAGACAGGGAGTGAAAAAAACCAAGATGTTTGTTAAATATTAAGTATTTACATATGCTCACTGTATCAGCTGCATCACAGTGCAGCTGTTTGCAGGGCTGAAAGCAAGGATGTCCAAGTTTTCCAATGATTTTGGTAGAAACTTACTTACTACACCTCCCTGAGACTGTATCCTCTGTTTTTAGTGTGACATTGGTACATGCTTGACAAATGTAATTATTCCATAGTTACATGAAATCTGGTAAATAGAATCTCAAATTAAAACGCCATTTTCTTTTCATTTTAATCCCTTCCCTCAGACCAGGAGTACTGACCACTGCTGAAAACAGCCCTGGGACCCAGTATCCTGCAATTCCACAATAAATCTTGAAGTCCCTAAAACCCACCAGCTCCAAAGGTTAGTCTTTTAGGTTTAAAATGAGGATATATGGATGAGGTATCTCCAGTGCCCCAATTCCATGCATGCCAATGAGCTATTTTCTAAAACTAGCCAAAACCAAGCTCACTTTACTCTCTTGCACTCTAAAAGAAGCACAGAAAGCTTTGGCACTTTGACAAATGACAAATCCTGTTGCAGCAGTTCTTTAAATGCCAGGTCAACAAAATCTGACAAACTGCTGATGATGAGTGAACTCAAAGTGAGAAATTAGGTGGGTAACGGCTTTTCAGCTCCTTTTGGAGAACTCTTTTGTGGGAACATAATTCAGTAATTTGCTTTTCTGTAACAGACCACAATAAACACATAGAAATTTAAAGACAGCGCATGGAAGCCAGAAATATCCAAAGACAGACACTCCTAGAGGCCAAATTCTGCATATTAAAATGTCCTGGTTCAGTAAAGCACAAAAGAGTAAAATATAGCAAACAGGTTTTCATTCTCACATTTCTCCTTCATTGATCATTACATTACTTTTTACATTTTTTGAAAAAAAAAGAAAGTAATATTAAAGAATTTCCCAACTTTTAAATAGTAACATTACATCTTTCAGGCATTTAATAAATTAAAAAGAAAGAATAAGGTATAAATAAGAGGGGTTATTTGCTATGTAATATTGCAAACATTGATTTTAATATACAGTTCAAGGATTCATGAACTCTATAATGCATAGTAGAATTTACTTAAACCAGTCCATTCACATAGCTCTGTTGTCATCACATATGACCTCCGCTCCACTTTAATTTACAGACTATCGCAGAAAACTGTTAGTCCATGTTATTATCTCCCTTTTGCAAACTTTGCATTTAATTTGATTTTACCATGGTGTAAATTACATCCATATGAGACTTTGTGTGCAATCTTTATTTACCAGCTCTAAAAAGTTTTTTTTCTAGTAACATGCACTACTACCAGAAAATGGTACCTAAATTATGCCCATAAGAACTTCACTGTCCTCACTGAATATACTTTAGCCAATACAGATTAAAAAAGAAAGCTGCTACTAGGCTTTGCTTTAAGTTTATATGGTATTTATCTGAGTAAGTCAAATTTTTTATCATCAGAGGACAGTGTTGTGGAGGACATCACAGATGCACACAGTCACTTGCACAGGCAGTGCAATGACATATGCAAATGACATTTTCCTCTGTGATTTGTCCATGCAATATGAATCTCTTTCATATGCAAGTGACATTGTGCAAAATGAGCTTGTGCATTCACCTACCGAACACTTGTGCCAGCCTCTGTTATATTGCTGCTCTTCCTCACCATTAAAATGGCCTAATGGGACCAAAAAGCAGACGGGCTTACTCAACTGGAGGAGAGCCAGCAATGCTAGATCTACATCAGAGTCCCCAGTGCAGTGGCATGTCAGAGAAAAAAGAAGAGCTGATCAGACCACTGTTGCTTTCTGATACCTCTAGCTACCTCTCACCTACACCAGAGCTGGTGTAGAAACAGTATCTGTGTCAAGCTGCCATAGCCAGATATTTTGCGGTCACTCTGCTGTGTCTTAGTGACAGCTGAGAATCTAAGTCCTCTAGGTAAAGTGCCTTTATATGTTAAGGAGATCTCCCACAATATGTAGCTGGTGTATCCCTAAATAAACTTTGATGAGCCACCTGTAAGGAATGAAAGTTAGGTACTATTTCAAACTAGTGTACATACTGTTCATACCCTCGTCTTGTTGCAGTGGAGGAAAGAGCTGCAGTTAACATAGCTAAAGGGAAATAATGATTACACAAAAGCTACCTTTCCAGTTTCATTGTTGTATAAGAGTATAGATACTCCCTGCATTGATTAATTTGCTCCCTGAAGGGTCAAGACCTGTTCATCTGACCTACATGAGTAACCACAGTAACTTCAGCGGGTGTAGGTAAATGAACTGAGTAGAACTTGGTCTTAAAGCATCTTTAAACAGTTTAGTATCAAAGAGGCAAAGTAGCATGATAAAGGCAAGGGAACCCTTTCTGAAAAATGGAAAATGTTCCTCTTCTTCTGCCAGAGGTATAGATGGGCTTGATGGATGCAGCCTATTGCTTGTCACTGTCAGGAGTAACCATGCTGACTTAAGAAGTCTTGAAGTAACCAGCAAACTACGGCTAAAGTATTACATGCAAGTCTCAGCTTCTGATAACTGTACATGTACAAGTATTTGCAATGTCTCAAAAACATACTATGTTGACTCAATGTGGAGGGTGAGGGGGAGAATCAAGTAATTGTTTTCAAGAATGAGTGTCTGACCTGCAAATAGGTTATGGAAAAAAAAACCAAAACAAAACATAATTCAAGAGGTTCAGAAGTGTCATAACAGATTAGAAAAGGGATTTCTCACCAAAACTTTGCTTTTAAAAACTCAAGTGCCTTGAAGTATGGATTACTGTTAGTTAAATACACATATACATGAATTAGTGGCAGTAGTAGCAATGCTAGTGAGAATAAAACATCACGTATTAGACAGCATCAGTCTCTGAACCTTCCTAACACCAAAAGAAAATGCATATATCACACGGCCACTGAGATAAAGTAACACTCAGCCCTAGAGGGCACAGATTTCGTCTTTATGTAAATCAGTGCCTGTCATTGCATGCATGATTCACTGCTCAGAGTGTACTCTTCTGTGACGAATGAGTCCCGCTTAATTTGGCAGTGATTATGCGGGTTGCTGGCCCTCTAAACCCCTTTGAACTTGTAATTGCTGCTGGTTTAAATAATGAACATTAAGGGGAGGTGGATTCATAAAACTGTGGATAATTACAATTTCTTTTCTTTTTTCCTTTGTTTTTTTTTTTTTTTAATGGAAATAAAAGGCTTCTGAGGCTGCTGATAACTGTATTGTACTAGCCTGTTACTGAAATAAAACTGCAGTCACGTTCAGTCTCAAGGAAGGAAAGGGAGTGGAAAGGAGAAGAGGAAAAAAGAGAAGGAGAGGGAGATCAGAATGGCTTGGATGCCAGTAGAAAAGGAGGAGCAATGGCATTCATGAATATTCATAGCTAGTCACATCTGTAGCAGGCTTGCTTTCCACCTTTTTTTCTTTACAGTTCAACATGGACAAGAAGTGTTAACAAAAGAAGGTGATTGTACAGTTCTATCAGGCTCCAGGTTTAATCTTTACAGCGCATATGGGTGAACTTTTTTTTTTTTTTTTTACTTTTCAAAGACTACCATTTTTCAAAAACTGCAAATGCCTGTAACCAAAGGAAGTGTTCCCTCTCCCTCCCCCCGCTGTGCTGCTTTTTAAAAATTATGTTCCTGTAATTATGAATGTGAGGGAATCTGTTGCCAAGGAAGCATGATGTGTAACATGCAGCAAATTTGTTCCTCCTCCCCTTTATGAGCACTTTACTAAATCCTCCAATATTCTTTGATCCAGTAAAATTTTGATTTGCATGTGTACCGTACTGAAACAACAGCAACAAAAATTGTTATTGAGGAGGGGACAGAAACCAAAGTCAGCCAAGTCAGGCAGCTACTACCCAGAAACAACAAAGAATGAATGATAAATTTAGCAGCCTCATGTTCAATTTTCAAACAACACAGCAGAGATTTATAGCTTTGCTGCTCCCATGGTAAACGAACCAGCACACAGAAAGCGTGTCTGGTTTTGATTTTGCTGTTTTCCCCATTTTTTTTTGTTCTTTGCCTATTTGCAGGTTTGTTTTTTTTTTTAACTCTACATTTTCTTTATCCTGGTGTGAGATGAATATCAAAGGCCTAGTGCTGTTGGTAAGCCTCCAGCATACAACAGCAGCTCAATGGGATGTTATTAGAACCTGCGTCACAACATGGCAGACTGTGATTAATAGCAACTCTATCAACGGTAGCAACTTCTCAACAACGCCCTCCAGCAGCTCTAAAGGGGCCATGTGAAGAAGAAGGGAGAAAAAAAAAAGGAATAAAAAAATGTCTGCAAGAACTAGCTACTAAAGGTTCAGCTTTGCACGGGATTAGATTATGTCAAACCTGTATGACTGCTTTCAACCAGAACACAGTGGGGATGTTTATTTAAAAGCATGTTATCAAATGCATGGGTTGATCAGTGTTTTATTTTGCCAGAGCCAATCATGTGAAGAACAGGATTACAGTGATGGAGAACAGGATACTAAAAAGACCTGACCTTGTATTAGAGGTATAAACAGGGTTCCCTTCAAATGAAGAAGAAAAGGTTTTCCTAACACTTCATGAAAATTTCTAAGGAAGCTGTAGGGCTGCTAAGTTTTTCCTGTTGCTACATAAAAGAAAGCAGGTTTAATTTTAAACCAGGAGTAAACTGATGTCCTTGATCTCTCTTCTTTTAGAAAGAAGAGAAACTTAAGTCCACACAGTAAGAAATATGAAGTTTATTCAAATGCGCCATCCCATATCATAAAATATTCTAATAAATATCTCCAAATATTCAAATAAAAATTATGATGTTCCAGCTGTAGCTCATGAGATTATGGCTTGATCCATAGCAGGCCCCCCAAAAATATGTAGATGCATCGATGTGCCTTAAACGCTACGGTCTGGACATAAACTTCCAACTCAAAAACTCTTTAAACTTCTACCTGGCAGAAATTTGGACGACATACTGGACCTTCTGGGATCATCCTATGTTTGCACCATTTCTTGGCCCCATCACCACCTACTGCTGACCCTTATCTGGCTCAGTAGACCATTGGTCTGGCCAACAGAGCAGATTTTATTTAGTCAAAACCAAGACAAAAACATTTGTTAAAACATTTCATATTAACTGATCCTTCTCCAAAATCTTTTCTGCTGCTAAGTGGTTTTCATCTCTGTTAACAGCATTTTTAACATGCTAATCATTCTGCCATCTTCTGTCTCTCAGAAGAAGGGGAATGTTCACCTACAGATTTAAATGATGTTAGTAATCTCAGTCACAAATTACAGTGTTGGCATAGCATTTACACTGAAAAAAAGTATGCAGAACTACTTTAAATGCATACATTAACGTTGCAGCAGATTTAATCCACATCTTTGTGAGAGAAGTAGCAGAAGAGTAAGACCTGGAAGACTTGTAGTAGGGTTGATTAGGAGAAAAAGTAATCAGCAGGTGAAAAGAAAACCAAAACCAAAACCAAAATGGAATAGCTCTGCAAATTAGATGAAAAGGTTAGAAATGAATAGGAAGGCTGGGGAGCACTAGTATATTGTACTCGCCTCCTTCAGGAGTTAGAATGACATAGTCCAGATACTTGCTGTTGGCCAGTTTTATATCTAATGGTCCTCTTATCCTTAATCATCACACTGTTAGCTCTACTGAGAGAGCAGGGGTTATACAGTGTATTGAAGTCCAGAGGCAAAGGAGTGTATACAAAATGCTGAAAATCAACACCTGCTGAGCTATAAATAAAATAAAAATACATTAAAAAATACAAGCAACTTTTTACTTCTTTCTCAAAAACACACAACTTACTCAACAAAGCACTGAAATATGCTGCATTTGTGCCAAAGGCTGTACACTCCCTTCAACCTGTTTATCTTTGAAGACCATAATTAAGGAGGACAAACTCGCATATAGTCAACACAAGTTGTGAAATAACAGCATTCACAATTTTTCTCAAATACGCCTGCTTTATCTGAGAATCTTGCTTGATTAAAATTGTGGGGCAATCAGCAGCTGAATTAAGAGATTACTTTCTGCTGCAAAAAGACAGCCTTTACAAGTTCTACAAATGAATAATTCGGGCTCAGTTCTCAAATGGGTCCAACATAAGGAAACTAAAGGCTTCTGCTCATGTCTTTCTATTCCCAGGGCTAACTGGGGACTAGTTCAGTACCTAATACCTCTTAGTGCCTGCTCCTAGGTTTGCTGAAGCACCTTTGTTAAACCTTTTCCACACAGCACTTTCATGACTGCCCAGCCACTCTGTTTCACATAGAAATGAGAGGCAGTGACAACCTATTTTTAACTGTGTGTCCCCCCCCAACCTATCACAGTTGTTTCTGCTAAGAAATATGTGGTGGTCGCCTTGCTATGCTATCCTCAGCGTTCCTTATAATGGAGCACTATCCACACAGAGAAAACCTCTGACTTATTACATCCTTAAGGCACAGTTCCACAGACTCAGGTAAGTATTTTCTTTCCCAGCAAAAATGACTAATTGAAAATGACCTAGGAAAAGTCAGGAAAGTAGAATAGGGCATCTATAGAATAACTGTCACAATAGTGCACTATCATAGTCACTTTTTATAAAGGTGGGAAGAGTGAATAGAGGGAGAAATAACAAGTTTATTCCTAATCCTTTTATCGAGATGTAGCCAAATTCACCAAGATCTGTGAATAGTGCACAAGGCATAGGAAAAAGCAAAGCCCACACAGAAAGAAGCATAGGGCACACAGCCTTCCAGCAGAACTATGACAGACCAGCAAGTGTCCTCTGATTTCCCTGGGTAGAGAAAAAAGCTACAAAATGGCAAAGCTACAGAAATATGGTTCAGAAAGGTTGATGGCTTTGCTAATGGCTTTTATATCAATATCTTATCAGCATTTCCAAACACAGAAGTTTGCGTGGTGCTTCAGGATTCTAGGGTGGATGAATGAAGACAGATGAGAAAGGGGGAAATAATGTATGGAAACCCTCAATTCCCTAATGTTTTATCCCACACACCTTTTTTTTGCTGAGCAATAAATAATCAGTACTAACATTAAAACAATTTTGCTATCTCAGGGTCAGATTCTGGTAACAAATGCATGGCCTGACTGGCCTGCAGAAACACATTTGAGGACAGTTTGATCCAATCTGTAATACTGGTGATCTGCAAGTTTGATCTAAACCAAAATTATTATTTCTGCTAGGAACATGGGAAAAGCTGGCATAAAGAAAAAGCTGTGACATGAAGCATTTGTTTGGATCAAGTTCAACTTACTCCTGTCTTCTGTATCCTCGAGTGTGATTTTCAGAAATAATCAAAACAAAAGTGACAAAACCCAAAAACCACAATGAGCAAACAGCAGCTTTTAAGTGCTGTGGGAACAGAGACATTTGTTTAAGTAACCACTGTTTAAAAAATGCATACATAGTAACACCAAAATAAACAGCTTGCAATGTTGTTTATTTTAAGATACACAGTACTAATGTAAAGTGCTGCATGCACTGAATTCAGGGTGTACTAACATTATTTACAATTCTGAAGAGCAGTAGGAAAACTCAGCTCCATGCCAGAAGACTGTTCAGAGAGCAAAGGTCAGTACTTGCTGCTTTCGTAGCTAGGAGGATTTCAACACACAGCCATGGAAAGCTCCTGCTCCCTTTTTCAATGCAGGTAACTTTTGAACTGTATATCAAAACACTACAAAAGGTACTTCACGCCACTGGCATCTTTAAAATGGACACACAAGCCCATTCCTGGGAAGGACAGTTAAGAGGGAGAAAAAAAAGACCTTTGCCCTGTCACTTCACTTCAAAAATCTTCCAAACAGGCCCGGCTCACTAGGCTATATTGAGCCACATAGAAAAAAATCCCCCAGAAGAGAAGAACAGTAACAAAACTAAGCAGTGGTGTTCTGAAAAGTGACTGACTTACTGAACAGATTTACGTCCCTGTGTGTCTGAACTGTATTTGATTCTCTGCTGACAAAAAAATGCCATTGACTTCAAAACATAATAGAAGTTTGTGCTATTTTTCTTCATAAGCCAGCTAGCTATAGGAAAGAAAACTGGACTTTATTCTGGCTGCTCCATCGTCTATTTATTATTGTAATTGCATAGATTTACTATTGTAATTGCAACATTACTGTTATTGTATAATCCCTATGACTGCCAATAAATGAGCCAGAAAGAATCCAACTTGGATCTCAGATCCCAGGCTAAATTTATAATTCTGGCAATGGTTAAAAAAAAAAAGAAAGGCATTTTTCTGCCTTGCAAACTGAGCTCATTTGATCTGGAAGTCATTGAGACAAATGTGGAACTCCACAGTTGCATTATTACAAAGTAATGTTCAAAAGCAAAATTTAGTTTTAAATTCAAAATACAGTCTCTTTCTTCACGCTTTTAAGGAAAGCTGTGTGTGAAATTCAGCAGTCTGAGTCAGCAGGCACTCAGTCAACATTTTCTTGGGGTCATTCTGCCTTTCTGAGGGCCCAGGCTTTGTTTCGAATCCTGGCATCAAATTGCCATAAAAGTCCGTAAGCGAAAAACACATGAAAAGGCCATGTTTTCAACCTGTTTTGGCATTCAAATTTCTGTGTAAATTCATAATCAACCTCATTCTGCATTAAATTTACGTTGGATCCACGTCCTTAAAAATTACTGTGGATTCTGAATGCTGAAGCAACTTTTGGTGGTTTGGGTTGACTTTTCATAGAGCTATTGTTGGAGCACGTACCAGAAATACTGGGGAACACTAAACTGCGTAAGGGTTGATTTCAGACCTACACCTTTCCCAGATATTTGTGAAACTTCACATGCTGTGAAGGAAGAACAGGGAATGTATTGTGACACAGTCTCTATCCCTGAATATCTGAAAGGCAGGTGTTTTTAACATAAGGTCCTCAATACAAACTCACTTCCATTGTTGGTCTGACAGAGCCAAAACCTGGCTGACCTTCAGCATCCACTCAAACTCCCAGTGCCTGAATAATCAGTAATTAAATATTTCTCTTAAGCTTAATTCTTCATTTTGGATCTCCAGCTCACTTCTAATTTGACATTGTAAGTTAATTTTGTAATTTTCCCACTGACAGATAAATGAAATGTCATTTCAAAAGCTGAAACAAATACAACAAAAAATTAAACCTGAAGGAAGACAAATTTGGAAAGGTTTCCTTCTGAAAACAGCTCTAATTTCAAGATATTTTTCAGCTTTTAATCACTAATAAGAAAACATGGAAATATGAGAAATGCTTCAGGCAACACTACTTTAGTGTTAACTCCAGGAATGCAAGATGTTTCTCAGCAGTATTTCTTCAAATGTTTTTTTGGAATCTAGTTGTAAAAGTGCTAAGCAAAGGCACTTCCACAGATTGTTCTACAGTCTCAGTGACTGGGGTTTGGGTTTTTTTTTGGTTGTTGAATTCCATTATTCCTGCAAGGCATTTTGTTCCCCTTCAATAATTTCTCCTCCTGTCTGTTTGTAGCCTGTGCTTATTCACCAATTCAGTATGTGCATTCTGTGTCTATGGCTAAATCTTACATTTTTGGGATGGATGGGGAAAGTACTGGAAATAACAATACAGCTCTCATTTCTCTCATCTTTCAGCCTCTATTATACTTTTTTGGGAATAAGGCCCCTAGTAGGCAGACTCTCCAAACATCCTTCTATATCTTTTTTAGACTCTCACCAGACTAGCCTCAGGCTAGTTTCATAATCATCAAGAAAAAAACCCAGTCCTGATGTTCAGCATGAGATCATAACATGGTGATCTCACTCTGAACACTACCTTTCACTACAGCAGCTCAATTGACTTCTTTCCTTAGAACAGTTTGAATTTCCCACCAGCTCAGTTGTGTGATATTTGGCCTCTTTTAGGCAAGGTTCTTTTTCACAGAGTGAGCCTACAGGGCACTGAGTAGAAAGCTCATGAGCCCCCAAGCCCTGTTTGAAAGAGTTTTCAGTCTCAGCAAGAAGTCTGCCACAAGAAGCGCTTGTTCGGAAGGCAGTAGAGCATGCTACAGCATTACCATGTTGGAGAGTGCAGTATCATACATTTTCATCTGGGACTTTGAGTAGGATTCAGATCCCAGGAGCTAAACTTGGGATAGTTTAACAGTTCTAAGGTTATGCTTCTTCATACCCGTGCTGGCAAAACACCACAGTCCTGTATGTTTGTAGACATTTTATTTTCCTGTTGCACATACAGTTTTGCAGTGGTTTATAGAAGGATTTCATCTCCTTTGCAAGCATTACTGCTTTCTAAATGGACAGCTTCTGGGGCTGGGAGTGGGTAAGAGAGAGAAAGAGGTAAGAGCCCTTTTTCTCTGAAATTTCCCTTCATCCAAGAGCATTGTGGGATAGAAGTTCAGGTTTCATAGAGCCAGGCCACCTAAGACTAATTATAGCAGTGAATTGTCTGCAAATGCCTAGGGTAGATATGCACCAAGTAGCTGGATTTTTCTGGTCTGAGAAGTGTTTGTTTGGCATTTAATGGCCACCACACAACACACGCATACAAAGTAGGTCCTTTAAAACTGAAGTGTAAGTAGGTGTACAATGTGGAACAACATGGACTGTTTAGGGTTGTCCTAAAACTTTCATCCCACCTTCCACAGTAAGGTTCATACCAACTTAGGAAAAACTCTCTTTCCTAAGAGATGTTTGTTAGTTTATGCAGTAAAATGTCCATGTGGAAATGGAAGAAACAGAATTGAAAAGAGACAGACCAAGTAACACAACTGTTGGATTAGTCTGCTGAACACCAGAGGAGGGTGGAAAGGAGAAGTTAATTAAATTATTTCCCCCCTTTTTGCTGTTCACAATTAACCTTTCTTCACAGATGTTTCTATTTCATCTCTGAAACAGGTCATCAGAATATCCCATTAGAGTTGAAATGAAAGCACCCTCTAAAAATTTAGATTTTTGAAGAACCCTTAAATTCACAAAATTTCTTTGCAATTTATGAGTGCTATAATTCCTATATACCTGTGCATTCCTATGCACCATTCATTTGCTGACTCTCCCAAACACTTTCATGACCACATAATGTCTCTCATTCTTGTTACTATCACACATGGTGACCTTTCTCACTATTCACATTCTATATTTTGGAATAGTCCATTTGTGGACAATCAAAACAGCTGTCAGCTGTCCGCATGTGCTCCTCATTACACAGGGAGCTTCCCAACATGGATCAACATGGCTCAGTAGCGTTTGCATCCCTTGCTTTTTTCTAGGTCTTCACCCTCCTGCTTCCCATTTCTTATTCAAGTGCAAGTGGGATACACAAGTGGGAAGCACCTGGATGAATCAAAAGAGGCAGTAGAAGGATCAGGCTGTCTGGAAAGCTTCCAAAGCCCTATTGCACATCAGGAAACTCCCTAGGCTGTTGAGGAGGGAAATATCCACTAGTGACTCCTTGAAGTACAAAGATGCGTTTGTTAATACTAGTGCACTACCCTTATTCTGACTCTTCCCCCTAGGCCAGAAGTTGGTGCCCAAGGTTCTTTCTGTTGCCGCTTTCTGGGGAAGACATTTGATACCATTTGCATGCAATAATCACCACTTCAGGTCACCAGCAAGGAAAGGACCTAAGAAACAAAAAAACAACTCAAGCAGGAACCACTTGAGCTAAAGCAGCTTGCAACAATCAAATGCTGTCATCTTCAGTGTAGACCAGAAAGAACATAACGCTCTTAATTTTATATTAAATGCTCCCTCATAAAAGGAAAAAGACCTTGGACTTTCAAAGCCTACAGAAGTTCAAGTATTTGTACAAGCATTGCATGTCTGTCATGCTAGTTCAGCAGCAGGATAAAACCACAACAGAAGTGCAAGCCTCTGTTACATTCAGCTGATGCTAAGTATAAGACACAGGTCTCACACAGAGTTTTTCATCTGTAAATAACAAAAGCACTCCTAAAAGCAGACCCATTATTATGCCATACTGTTTAAACAGAGAAACTGAGGCATGGTGCTTTGCCATGGTCATAGCTAGAAACTGAACTGAAATCTCCCCATGCCTGCCAGAGCTCACTTGTGCTAAGGCATCCTGGGGACAATAGTGAGGGTTCAGCCACCAGAGAATGTGACAGATAGCTGCGCACTCAATAAACTTGTCTTTCTATCATAAAATAGGTAATCCTTGAAAGATTTGTTAAGTATAATCTGTGGATAAAGTGTCTATCGTGTTTAACACATATTAAGATGCAAAATCGTGTTTGTCTCCCATTATGATTTCACTGCTTCATTTTGTCTGGCCTTTTCAAAGGGACCAGAGTTCCACTGGAATTAATGGAAGCAGGTCTGAGAATGGTGCACACTGTTAGGCACTAATCTGTGAATTATCTTCAAATATTTGAACACAGAGAAATTAAACCTGCATTTTTTATCCTACCTGGGAGGAAAGAGAACCGCTTTTATAAAGATCTACATATGTTCACAGAATGTCAACTGAAAATGCAGATCACATTGTCTTTGGGGGTTTTTGAATTGACATAACAAGCTCCAAAGTAGTCTAGACTAGGCCATGATCTTACAAAAATCTACTCCTTTCTTATACTTAGTATACATTAAGAAGTGAATAGGAGCTTTACCATTGCCGTCCAGTTTAGTCAGATAGTATTTTCACAGTATATCCACACTAGAATATCAAGCTGCCACTTTGAAATGTACCTCAGACGAACTAAAATCTTGATCCAGGTGATAGCCAAATTTCTATAGCATTAAAAAAATTAATATATGCAGATTTCTTTTTTAAACACTAAACTATTTGCTGCTATTTACTTGATCACTGATTCAACGTGCTAAGATTGTAAGAGTATGTCATGAGTTGTTAAACCTTTTACAGACATAAGTAGTCAACTCTACAAATAAAACACATGCTTTGAACTGCCATCATAAAAAAGGTAAAACCAAGATTTAAAAAAATCTTTATGGCATTAAACAGTGAGTTGACAACTTCTCATCCAGTATTAGACAAACCAACTGAAATTAGTGCTGGCAGATTTGGGGCTAGCAGTTAAAAATAAAAATAGCAACTCTAAAAGCATAAAACCTGTATTGCCATTATGCTTAAAGACAATAATAAATCTTTAAAGATGCCAATGATTGCCTTGGATACTAGAAATGACTATGTCAATCTACTCTAAAGTATGTAACGCACGGTATTCTAAGTATCCTAACTCAAGGCAAACTCCACAACACCGTAAGTAATACCGTCTGCCATAAACTACTCTTCATTAGGCAACAATAAGAATCCACATCGCCATTTCTTAGCAGTTGTGGAACTGTTGGCAGAAACAAGGTTTTGTTTTTTTGCAGTATAACTCTAATTTTACAAAAAAACTTCTTTGAAACCAATTACTCTGCTCATGGGTCTTGAAAGGAAGGTCTTGAATAAACATGTCCTGAGGCAAAACTGAGAGGCAGTATCACTTTGCACAAACAACAGCAATTGCTTTTTCCCTAAAAATATATTTTATATATACATACACTCATGTGCACACACTATAGGGAAAGGTAGGAGCTACAATTTTTCTAATGACAACTGTTTGAAAGAGTGGAACTTGAAGAGACTCAAAAAAATTCTCACCTCTATTTGAGTGATTCTGATTTTCAAAGACTGCAATGCACAACATTTATTAGTGCAATTTTTCAGAGTGTCTAACCATTATTTATAATTGTATATACTTTAGTTAAATCCCCTTTTACCTTGTGAGCCTCGAAGTCACAACTTTATATAAATGAATTATTGTCACTACTACTTCCTTGTTTCAATTACTTTAAGGAATTCATTACTTGGACTTTGGTATTCTTTTTTCTTTTCTTTTCACTTATTTCCTACACTGACTCTGCAAAGCTTTGTAATCTGACAATAACAACCAGAAAACACCAGTGGCTGATGCTACCTTTTACAAGACCACATTCAGCTTGCTCAGCTGAGGCTTTTTAATCAAGCCTCAACTAAAATCAGGCACATGTTTCTCGTTACAATCTGTTCTCAGTAATTCCCTGCTTGAAAATGGCAGGTAAAATACCAAATTGGGAAGTAACATCTAGCCATGTTATCTGATGGCTTGGCAATGGCTGACCTCATATGCCACAAGAATGAAATTCAGGTTACTGCAGTCCTGACATGTTGTGTTGCCTGTTGATGATGAGGAGGCAAAACCAGGCAAGGTGGTGAAAAAAAAAAATAAAATAGAGAAAGGAGAGGTGAAGGTAAAACATAACTAGCTAACATCAGACAGAGTAGTGTGAAAAACTGGTACAGCAGGCCTGGAAAAGGACATTAGGCAGGCTCAAGAGTAAATCATCCTGGTAGAGCTGTGAAAGGACTATGCTGCAGCCCCTCAGCCTGCTAGGGATTTGAGGAGGGAAAGGGAAAGAATGGGAAGGGAGAACCAGAGGGGAAGGGTGTTGTGTTTCATTTTTTCGTCCTTTGCAGGATTCACAATTTGGGGATTGTCTGGGGGGTGTGTGTACACATGCGTGTGAATTTCACCCTATATATATAACTTGGAATCTTATTAGATAACAACTTGGTGACACTGCAAATCCAATATTTCTCAGAATGCTATTTTTGAAGCTGAAACACACAACATATTTTGATCTCCAAAGAAGTACAATAAAGATTCCCCCCTTCAAAATAAAATGAGAAGTCATAAAAACCCCCAACCCTGGATGCACATGTAATAATTTCCAGGCAGGCTTCCTGTGGTTGTAGCCAATTATTTAAATTTCGGACTGTCTCTTTAATTTGAGGAGCAGGGAGAGAGGCGACAGATGGCAGACAGAATTGACTTATGTCCTCTATTCTTCTGCAGAAGAAGGGGGAGTGCAGAAAGTTTGATCGAGGCAGAAGCTACAGTATGCAGGCCTGGCTATAACTATCTAATAGGTCTTTTGACGGATCGGTTCAGAATATTTAGGTATTTTTCTCCCCCAGACAGGCTTTGTAACAAACCCACGGTCCTAGAGGTTGCCATGGGTGATGAGAGAGCTGACATCCAGTCCCAACTACAAATAAGCACATGACAAATGGGCCCAGAGCCCTCCAACAGCCCTGAACCTTGGTGACCCCCTAAAATACGCAGTCTTTCCATACCGATGCCCCCCCCCAAAAAAAAAAAAACCACAAAACATTACTGAGTCATTACTGAGTATGTTTTTTAAAACTGAAAGCTTGCACTTAATTGGAAACACTTTCATGTAACCAAAATGCTTAGGACAGCATGTACAAGTAAAAATAAATCACGCAGCATTGTTATTTAATGCACTGTGACATCATTTCCTGAAATTAAACAGAGATGACACAGATTCAGACAGTCCCTGCTAAGGTTCAGTTCAAACAATTCACAGATGTTTTCCTCCAGCCAGCAGAAAACAATGCAAGGTTTAAAGTACTCCTCTCCCCCTTTCCCTCTCCTTCTCTCCAGCCTTTTTGCTGGTACAAGGAGGTATGGCAGTTTTATAATACATGCTCCTGCAAAAATATTCTTTTTTTAATTTAATTACTCAGGCTGTTGTACTAAATAGATGGATCATTGTGTCACAAAAGCATCAATTTTTCAGAAGAAATAACAGATGTCTATGTAACAATGATTAGATTAACCACTCCCAGACAAAGCTAGCTTTTGAGGCCCACACACCCCATGACCCCAGGTTCCCTCTTCTGTAGGGGGTGGATGTAGAAATGTCAGATCTAATCTCAGATTCCATTTTTAAAACAAACAAAGCCCCACCCCCACCTCATTTCAGCTCTTTTCTTTTAAGACTGTGGCATTTAAAAGGTATATGAACATTTGGTCTGTTACTAGATCTCTGGGACTGATTTCATGGCCAAGGACTAAGAGCACTTAGAGGATGAAACATTTCAGCCTGAGATCAGAAGTGGCATTTTGAGAAGGATTTCCAGTTTTATTCTGTCCAGGCTGGTGACGCCATACCACAGGCAGGCAGGGTAAGAGGCGGATGCCTGTGACATTCGGCAGGGCTACACTACCACCAGCAACAACAACAAATGTGAACAGCAGCCACTAGCTCTTCTGGTGGGTGACAAGATCAACTTTGGGGTACAAAGACATGCAGCTCCATCACCTTTAGGACCACAGGTCAGGGAAGTTTAACGTTCAGATACTGATTTTTCTTTAGCAATAGGGTGAAATCATTTAACCTCTCCTCACAAAGTTTACCCAGCTGAAAAATGAGTGCAATATTATTTTTCAGGGCACACTTCCATCTGGATGGTGTTTGTACAGTCTGAAATGTCTGTCCTACATCAGCAGGCAACTTATTACCTGGCTGCAAATTCAGGAAATGGTCAGCCCTGCCTAAAAAGCAGACCTGGAATAAAACTGTACCTCAGGCTCCTCCAACTCTCTTGACTCCATGGTACACTGAAGCAGAAATGGCAGCCAGGTGAACCCATATGCAAGGTGTTTTACAGGAGAATTGAGGACATTGTCCGTCTCCTCAGTGCACCCTGGGAGTGTCTAGCACATTACAACGCAGTCCAACACATGTGCTAAAATTGTCTTCACATTCCTGTATCTTCTTCGTCTCCCAGCTGCCTTTGCACCATTTTAACTGGACAAAGGTCTGTTGTATTTTTGGGGTTGGTTTTTCATTTTGGTTTGGTTTGTTTTGTTTTTTTTTTTAAGTACAGCAAAACAAACAATGTGAAGAATGCTTTTCCTAGAGCCCGACTCTGCGGAAAGCTGGTCTACTCTTTGGTATGAAAGTAAGCTGCTCAGTGTGGACTGCAATAACAAGCTATGTTCCTAACCCTCCTTTAGGTTTTATTCCTAAAATCATGATATGGGAGGAGATATTTATGAAGGTTGGATGGTTACAACTGTTTTGAAAGCTTGCTCCGAGATTGACTTTGGTTGATGACATTCATCTCTAGAATCAAATCTAACAAATAAATAAAATAGCAGCACTGTATAAAAGGCTTGGTAAGCCATTCATCAAAATATGAGAGAACCATTATATTCTCAGATACACCCACATAAATACGGCAGGAAAAAAAGTATAATCTGTTTCAGTAAGACTATTCATATCATTCAATCTGGACACCTGCATATGACAAGTTAAGAAAATTAGGTCAGGTAAGTACAGAAGCTGTGGCAGATTCATTTTAACACTTCCCAGTAGAATTTACTCTAGCCTGACACCAAAGCAGATCAACCCAAAATCTAATCCACAAGAGACTATGTAAAAAGCAAGATTTCAGACAGAAAATTGTGGAGATCGGGTGAAAATGACACTGTTCAAACAAATGTTAGGAGACAGAATTTCAGCTAGCAAATAAAGCAAAAAACCCAACTCAACTCCACGGACTTCAGGGGAGCAACCCCAAACATCATCAGCTAGGAATCTGGCACTGTCATAAAAAAGGTTTAGTCTGCAGGCTACCTTTGGTATATCTGGTACCTTTCGTTAAGATATAGATCTTCTTACATAGTGTAACAAAACAACCAAAATAGAATTTCAACAAAGGGCATGACTCCAGGTAAATGTCAAAGAATAAACATGTCTCTGTTCTACTAGCTCTGTAAAAGAAGGGGGGGAAACATTGACTGTAGCAGAAGTGTAGTCCTTGATACACTATGCTACAGAAAGTAATGAACTACCAGAGGTAGAAGTCCATAGAACGGTATAATTCCTTCCTTTATAACTTTGTTCTTTTCTGATTATGTACATACATTTTAAAGGTCCTCCATCCTTCAAAAGAACATGGGAGGAGGGGGGCCTGCTGTGTGTAGTTGCTGGTAAGAAATCCTAATCTCAACATTGGTGTAAGCTCGAGGTGTCTATACATTTGAGCACTTCCTGTTTTCACTTCGTGATCAAATATGTTCTTTTGCAGGGCAAATAGGGGAGCACTTGAGGAAGGAAAGCAGAGATGTCTGAGAGGCTAATTGAATGTACTAAGGACTCCTTGGCGTAGAGGAAAAGGAGTATTCCAAAGCTATGAATAAATTCTCGGCTTGGGTCAGATTTCTTGCTGTTTCTTTTCTTTAACCACCTTTGAACTCAAATAAAAACAGCCTTAATGTCAGGTTTACCTTTCTGATGTCGTAATCTTTATGTACTATTGAAAAGCTTATACTAAGACTAGGATTTCCTCTACTTTCTTAAACACTGGATATTATCCAGAAAAAGCATACACATTTCCAATCAATTCATCCTCAGATCTTTCATCTTCTGGTACCATTGTAATTCCAAATGTAAGACAGAGCTCGGTAAGCAAATGAGAAGATGCGAGAAGCTCCTACTCCTTGCATTTAATTTCCAACAATAAAAACATGTATGTGTATCCTATTTCAAATATAATTAAAGTTACTGCAAAATGGAAGCTCTGATAGGGGTTAGAAATTGTTTTGAAAGACACAGCCTGTGAGGTATATTCATTCTACATCAGAGTTCAAGTGCCTGTCTCTTCAAAAAAAGCCACTTAGGCAATTCAGTTTTTAACACTGGCTACCTTAGCAGTTTGCAAACTGATTGAATAAGGGAAAAAAGTAACATTTTATTTAAAATCACAAATAAATACAATTAGTCAGAACTAAGTTACTCTTTGAATTTGACAGTCTAAAAGAATTTGAAGTTTAATCCATGCCATAAGAGATGGACTGCCACTGCCTCTCTTTCCAAGGAAACCAGAGGTTAATGATTTTTGTCATATTGAAACTAACAGCTAACAATTGCTACAGTTGGCCTTTAGTATTTTATTTGTCCTTTTGAGGTATTCAGAATAGGTGACAATGGCTTGCAGTTGAGAACATATGTAGAGAGACCCCTGTGGCTTATGGAAAAGTTGCTCTGTGCTGGTTGGGTGTTTGAAAAAAAAATACAACCAGAGCTCTTTTATGTTCCTCTCCTTAATGAATGCATGAATGTCAAAATGTACCAATGGCCCATTCAGGGGGCTGCCTAAGCAGCTCCTTCTTTAAGAACACATCCTGAGATGTAAAATACATTTGCTTAACAAATTAAAATAATGAGATAATTCAATTAGTTTATTTAA
This sequence comes from Pezoporus flaviventris, assembly GCF_033815535.1. Classification (NCBI taxonomy): domain Eukaryota; kingdom Metazoa; phylum Chordata; class Aves; order Psittaciformes; family Psittacidae; genus Pezoporus; species Pezoporus flaviventris. The sequence goes on along the minus strand of NW_026892584.1, from coordinate 18,242,574 downwards.
AAAAAAAAAAAGGAGAGAGAGAGAAAGAAAAAAGGGTACATCAGGGGATTATTGTAATACAAGAACAGGTCATACAGCACAAAGGAGGAACAAACCAATTTGAAATAAGGTTAGAGTAGTAATGAAGGAATGTACATTGAATCATGGACTGCCATTGTAAAGATATTTACTTGAAACAAAAAAATTGTACATCACAGATTCCCCCATTCTGGCTCAGCCAGCACTGCACTTTGAATGGACAAGCTAATTTGAGAAAAAATGCAAGATCTTTAAAAGAAAGGAGTTCTCTTCCTCCCTGCACGTGTTTATGGCAAGAATTTCTCTGAATTTACATTGCACTGGTCAGGGGTCTCCATTATCAGTTTGCAGGTCTGAGAATTACAGCACAGTAAATCTTTCAACACCTGCAAACTCATTAAAGCCTGGACAGTAAAAGGTTTGGGACTTTTTGTGTTCATTTAATTTGATTTTTTGTGAGACCATCCTCACCAGTGATGGCAAATTTCCCCAATTCATGCAGGATGAAGAGGGTCAGGAGAGAGAGGGTGGAATCAAGGAAAAGGGATTTCAAAAAGCCAGGAGGACTTTCCTCAAGAGAAGTGAGAGGCAGTTGGCTGTTAATAAGTATGTGTCGAATGCTTTCAATGAGCACATGAGAAAGGAAGACAGGGAGAAAAAAAACAAGGTATCACAAATTTCATGAGAGGAAATGGAATTAACACAGAAACATGTACAAAACAAACTGGTTTATTTGTGGCCCTGCTTTCTGCTGTCTGCCTATACTACTCCTCCAAACATATCCTACAGCTAAATGAAAAACCCTCCACTCACACTCACTCGACTTCCAAATTAAAAACATTTTACAGGTTAGTAAATCTCCAGCTGAGGTGATGTAGCAAAGAACAGCTGTGAAGTAATTTTGATAATGATGAGAATAATAAGCACATGGCAAGGTTCAGGGCTTTGCTGTTGCAGCTTCAGTGCTCCTGAATAGATAAAAGTGATTAAATACTCCTGATTATCCCTGACCAATATGTAATGGATTTACAGCCCTTTCAATTAGTCAGTATTTGCTTAGGACTCATTATTTTGTCTTTGGTTAAGTAATCAGCCCAGAGACTCATGTTCTGTCTAATTCCTCTGAGCCAAGTGGGTACAGGGCACCTGACCTTTGAAATGGCCATAGCTGGGAGGCAGAAATAACCACTACTCCAGCAGAGACACTGGCTATTTCAGCTAATCCTGACCCCACAGGCCAGATCAATGCACCTTAGTTTGCTACTAATGTCCTTACATCAAAATGATGGTTTAGAAATGTGGATCTATCACTCCCCACTTCAGCTGTGCTGCTAGAAGAGCAGTTCGATAGTCCCTATCATAAATAAATCCGGTACCTTGTCCTGAAATCATTACACTGTAACCAACATCAGCTACTGTGGAAATTTATAAAACTTTGGCAGAAGAGGTTAATAATAGTTAGCATTTTAAGCCTTTGCAAGTGAGAAACAATTTTACAGGGAGAGGAAGAAGAAAATCAATTGATACTTTTACCAGTTTCCATTATTTCCCACATGAAGTAAACTACAAAGAGTGCTACTCGGCGGAACCATGTTTTGATGCCTAAGTGAAGCTATAATAGTCAACAGAACACTAACACATAATCCCAATTGCAAGCAGGACAACAAAGATAGCTCACAGAAAGCATTGCTTTTTCACATATTTAATCTCTCTCCCCCAAATGTAAATATGGCTAGTGTTTTTTTTCATAATGGACTTACAGAGAAGCTATAAAGGTGTTTATTGCATCTGTTATGCAACAGGAGAATTAAGGAACACATAAGCCTTCTGTATTCGTCACAAAAAGTAGCAATGACAAGTTTGCAAATTGCTATGTTGGCTTCTCTAACATCCACAGTGTATTTCAGCACACAGTGACTGGGGTCTGTCTTCCACCAGATATGTGTGAAGATTTTGTAAGAAGAGGCCAGCAATAAAGAATCAAGAAGGCAGAGTTTTATAAATGCTAAAGCAAGAAACCCTCTTTTTTGTCCTTAGGAACATTTTTAATAGTTCAAAGCAAAAAATGGTTACTTTATATGTAGGTGGTGTTCCATGCTAGGGCTTTGTACTATCCCTCTTTCTCTCTATAGGCATGTATGTGTATAGATACACATATATATTTATAGGGTTTCTTTCAGATTTGTCATGATTCCAAGAGCCAAGAAAAAAAAATCTAGAAGAAAAAAAATTAGGCAGCAATAATTGAGCCTTAATAATAGTCTAAAAATTATGGGGACAACTGATTTCTAACAACGATGAACAAACTTCATTAGGCACATGAATAGAAATCTATTTTCATTTTGGGCACCACTTACTGTGAGATGCTGGAAAAGCCATGCTCTCATGATATTTGTTGCTACTTTGGGGAAAATGCCTCTTTTCTTCTGACGCTTTTTGTCCTTGTCTGGGTCATCGTCATCCCCTGTACCAGGTGAGGCTACGCTGTTGTCTAAACCGTCTCCTACAACAAAGGGAAAAACAGGAAGGAGACATTTAATGAACAAAATATAGAAGCCAAAAAGTATTATTAATTACCAACACACTAGATTTGCTAGATCAGACACATACTGTTTCTCACTATATACAAGTGCTGATACAAATAAGTAAAAATTAGAAACCATGTCTCTCCAAATACTAATTTTGTGTTTCACACATGCATATATCATTATTTCAATTAAATTGTGTGCTTGACATAGTGCAATAGCTCTTTGTCAATTATGGGATTCAATGTGGGAAAACCTGCCACAAGAAAACCCATTCACTGTAAATGCATCCCTACAACCATTCTGAATACGTACTATAAGTAATCAAGTTAAATGTTCTGTAGTCTATATATTCGAGGCCCTCTGCAGAGGTGGCAGTAACCATGTCACCGTTCAGTGCACATAACACACTGTCAGATGAACCCCTCCCCATAACCATCACCTCCCAACACACATACATACGCACGCACAAACACGTACACTTAGTATGACCCTGCATACAGCATTTGCATGACATGAAAACTACATCTCTGCATCAGTGATTATTATCATTAAAAAAAAAAAAAGAAAAAAAAAAGATGCACATCAAGGTAGAGCTCTCACTTAATCAGAACTTTCCATCAACATCTTTCTCTTCTGTGCTTTTCCCTGGCATTAATTGTGCATTAGCAAAAATCATTTACTTTTAACAGTCATAGTTATTTTTTCTTGCCCTCCAGCAAAAATGCCTTGAAAGCCTGCCTGGAGGGCATCTAAATTATGTATCTGAAAAACTCTTCTGGCAAGGCATTGCAGGACCCCTACTTTCTTAAAATTCATACGAGCACGTCTTCCTGTTTTTGGGAAGGCATCAATCAAGAGCAGCAATATATGCCATATTCCTACATTAATATTTGAACTAATAACTTTAAAAAAAGGAAAGAAACAAGATCCGACTTGTGACATAATCAAATGCAAAATAAATGAAGAATACTGGGACAGCACTGAGACTTTATAGATTGCTGTGTTTTCCTTACACATCATTAGCCCGGAGCCACACGAAAGAGGAAAACAGAGAAGTGGAGAGTTTATGCTCCCTGCTGGTGTTTAAGAAGCTGAGGTCCTGGAAGGACATCTGGGAATTGTGCTGAGACGGTGGTTTTTGTAATTTAAGAATAGACATTCATTAGCAGTAAATGCCATAAATCCCATGCTAAGTAAAAACCTTGTCCAAGAAAGCCTAAAACAATAAACTCTGTGCTCAATGTAGCCTGAGCTAGACGCTCCATAGCTTCCTGAGGAATGCTATAGATTCATGAGCTAATTCCTATAGCTTTGTCTAGCTCTGTAGTGCTACTAAACAAAATACGTTGCTGCTACATACAGTCCATTTGCTTCAAAACTTGCATTTCAGCTCCATCTTCCCTCCTGTGCCAGATCACCCTTCTTCCACTGCCTCCCCTTTGAAAACCCAACCCTTTTGGACCAGAGAGACAGAAAAAGCCACAGCAAAGAGCTGGCAGATTAATTTTATTGACATTTCCATTTTCACTGCAATGTGATACCCTCCATCACATGGAAGAGATGACCCTCACTATTTACAGACTGACAGGCCACTTCATTACAACCACCCTGCCCCAAGGCAGAGCAGCTCCTTTCCATCTGCCCAAACACCAGAGCAAGACCCTGAAGTCACTGCTCTCTTTCTCATGCTTCTTTTTCTTCCTTTTTTTTCTTATTTTTTTCTGTTTGTTTCTGTTAAATACAGAGAAACGAGACTCAAATCACAGCAATCAAAGAGATTATGGAAGCCCTAAATGCTGTAACCAACTGTTCGCTTTTGCAAGATGTTGGTCATTTAGAAAGCACTCCTATCCATTGCTCTGTACACACACCCCCCCCCCAGTATTCCACCCTACCCCTCTCTCTCTCACACACACACACTCGCGCGCGCACACACGCACACACACTTTCCACTATGCCAAGGAACTGCTGCAAGGCAAATTCTCACAAACACTAATGGCTTCTGACTGCTCCTTGGCAACCCCAGCATTTTAACCTGGGTGGATATGCTCTCCAAAATACAGACACTGGAGCTATCTCATCAGCTGTTCATGTGACACAGATGGAGAGTGGCTATTAGGAGCCAGGCAATGGGCCTTGGGGATCTGAGGTGCTGTACTGTAGCCTCGGGCAATTTTGAAAAGCCAGAAAGTACCCAGAGTCGGGGGGGGGGGGAAATCCCTACTGAAAGTGCAAGTTTGAAGTCAGTCAGTCTGTTTGTCTATCTGTCGTGCAGATAAAGATATATTTGTCTCTTTATGTAAAAGCTATGTGTGCATGCACAGGATGCGTGGACCTGCAAAACTTCTGCTCTGCACCACCCTTTGGCATCACAGAAGCATTTGTTCACTCTCTGAATGGACAAATTCCGGTTTGTCTGCATATACATACTTTCCTGTTTGTGAGCATCCTCAGCAGAAGGCACTTACATGCTAAATCAGTGTTGAGACCTTTTGGAGAGTTTTAAAAAGCCAGTAGCAGCCCAAGAGAGGAAAATTCGGCTGAAGCTCCCATTGCCTTCCCACCTTACCCAATGATGAGTCAGTGCTTCCCCAATCTATTCCGTAACCTCAAGGAAGAAAATTCAAATATCGTGCCTCCAAATGACCTCAAAAGATAAATACAGCAAGACTTGTTGCTCTTGGTGAGCTACAGACACAATCCTGTTAATTTGTATTGTCATGTCTTTAATAGGACTACAACTGCTCACACTAATGGATACTGTTTCTAGTGGCAAGAAATCATAGAAGTAGCCCATAACAGATTTTTCAAGATGGCCTGATTTGCTTTTTGGATACGGAGATCCTGATCCTAGTCTGCTGTATCCAAATAAACACAACTTACTTTAAATGAAGAAAACAAAATTATCAACAGTGAAATAAAGTGAACTGACTTGAAAGTCATACTATGGCAGAATGGATCAACTATATTTTTAACTGCTGTATGAAGGAATCTAAATTTAAATCATTTAAACCATCATTACAAGTGATTCTGCTCATGTGAACTGTTCATATTCTGATTTGGATGGTAATTTGTAAGAAGATTAGAGTCAAATTCTAATTTGTATGGAAATTGCAACTATATAAGCACAATTACCCCAGTTTTCTAGTGGCAAAATGAAGTCTAGATGTTGGCCCACTGACACTGTCTTCCACACAGCAGAAAAAAAAAAAAAAAAAAGTGACTTTCTCCTGCTCTGCACACTGTTCACTCATATATTCTTGTGCAAAGAGTACAAGTGATAGCAAAACCCTATCACTGTTCTAGGAAAGCGGAGAATTCTTGAGTGGCGCTCTCTTTGTGGAGGTGTCAATGACAGTGCGGGATTCAGGCCAGTAGAGAATTACACAAATTAGCCAGCTTGTTTCAGATTATATCAATGCTGTGTAATAATCTCAATAACCCCTGTAAGAGATGGAGAGAGTTTAGATGAAGTTTGTTTGTAAAGTGACCCACAGAGGATTCCTTAGAGACCTTCTCTTCTAGCAGAAGGTTTTATGGAGGATGCTGAAGTTGCAAGTCTTCTTCACACAGTGGGAAGTTGGGGAAGTTGGACTTCCACACAAGCTCTGTGTGCAGATACTTTGCACATTTTGAGGGTTTCTTCCCACAAGGTAAACTATTTTACATTGAAAGCAAAGGAGGCTACCTCTTATCTTAAAAATACCACATAACTAGTTAGAGCAGGGTTGCCATTGCATCATAATTTCAGATTTAACTTGCTACAAACTGATTACCTTGGACAGTTTAGCTTGCTGACACTAATGTTCACACTACTGAGGAGTTTTCAGGAAGCAGAGTCCAATCCTACAGAAGGCCTGTCCAACATTATTGCATCAATGAATTCCTCTTTGACAGTCCTCCACACTACCACTATTATCTCAACCCTAGTCTTTGAGTTCCTCACAGAGTAAGGCCCCAGCAAAAGATTAAGAAACTGCTGTTTATAAGATGCTCATCTAGTCTTTTCACTATTTGTGAACAGGATAACAAATTCCCAATCTATTCAAAATGGTAACTGAAAAAGATAACTCAGTCAGGCCAAAGTACAGAAGCCCAGATTCAAACTCTAGAAATAGTTCCTATTACCATCATAACAAGCTGAGCAGTAAGAAAAGTGATTTCTGGAATACTATATTTTGGGAACCAGTATTTGAGTTCCTTCACTGTCAGAGGTCCCTTACAGCTTATGGTTTACCATGCTAAACAAAAAGACAGAAGAGAAGGGGTATCTAAAATGAGGGGGAGACAAGACACTTCACTGTATTTTCTATGAGTAGTGTAAGCAATATGAAAGTGAAGTTAAAGGATTCTGAAAAGGAAAGCTGCAGTGCACTATGCTGATCTTAAGTAAACTACTCTACAATCTTTCAGTCCAGTATTTTGATGAGTAGAATATGTAGATATGAATGCAAAACAAGAAAATCGGCATGCAGCTTATAGTCACATTTGCAATTATTTGTTTGTACTTCTAATGCGTCCATCTGGTCACGTAAGTATTGTAAATCGTTATTAATAAGGATGTTCAGCTTAGTAAATGATCCACATCACCAGCAGAGAAAAATCTTAAAAATCTGGTTAATTACCACTGCCAAAAAGCTGGAAAGAGAATGTTTTGAATATGTTTTGAAGATAAGACAGTCTGTGCTGCAGGGAGGACTAATAGTGAGGGAAGGTCAGCTCCAGAATCAAAGACCCTTCAGGAGAACTCCTTATCTCCATTCCACCCTGTTAAAATCATCAGTCTTTTTAGCCTTCCAGCTTCAGAAGATCACAAGTCTTTGAATGAAGTGCTGGCTATGGGTTTGGGGTTTTATCCCTCCTTTTAGTGATCCCTGTTCATGGAAGTTGACTTAGTGTCCTCACACCACAGAAGCAATGTTTTTCTACTGCGTCTTATTGCCTGGGGAAACTGAATTAGGACAGGTTATGGGTGGCAAACCTGGAATTTTGAAAACCACAAACAGTTCAAGCGGGCATCCCATCTTAGAGCTGTGCCATCTTCAGCAGGGCTCTGCCAGTACATGTGCTGGTTTTTCTGAATCAGTTGACTGCAGAAGGAAAGAAGCCATCAGAAGCTGTCCAGGCATCCTAGGTTAGCCTGTATGCTCAGTCATCACTTGCCCCATCCTGGGATAGGGTGTCCTCAAGTGAGCCACTGTAATCAGCCTCTCCCTTTTTGTGTCTCTGGAACACCAGGCGTGTCTCATGGTGGCGTATAATGTTTCAGTGAGCATCTTGGAGAGAAAGTAAGGTTGGACACTGGTGCACTAGAAGGTTCAGGAAGACTTCAGACATATAGCACTACCACCTCTCTTACTACATAGGATGATATTCTTTTGCCCTCTGCAGCAGGGAGGAGATGAAGACCTAGCCCTCTCTCTGCTGTTCTTTTGCAAGGTCTTTTACTTTCCAGAATGTAATCCAGCAGTTCCATTGGGCTGTTACTGTGAAGATGATGTACAAATTTCACACAGTCCAAGCATTAATAACTACTGTAAATTCAAATAGGAATAAAAGGAAGAGAACTGAAGCCACTATCAGACACTTCACCTAAAAATCTGTTCTACTTGATCTAATCACATTTTAGCATAGTTTGCCAGTCAGGAGCAAGTCCCTATTGCCATCTGGCAATATGTGCTAGAGGCTTGAAGAGTTGCATGGTATCTGGTATCTAAAGTGTATTTACAAGTGACAGAATAAAAACTGATCCTTTTCTATTTCTGGATAGGCACCCTTCTATAATCACTAATTTATCTTATTTTCAGAAAGGCATTTGCAAATATTTTATTATTTACTCAAAGGTGGGTATGACATTCCAGCTACGTTATTGTTATAGCTACACATGCTATAAAATTGGTGATTCACATCTTCCAAAACTATTTACAGAACTGCGATGTTTCACATTTCCCCTTTTACTATTTTCCTGTTTAAAAAAAAAAAAACCAACACACCAAAAAACAAACAAACAAAAAAACCCACCAGAAAAAAAGCCTGGATTTTTGTGCCTTTAATTGTCTGTGTTTAAATCTCGTGTTTATTTGTGAAGTGAATCGAGAATTCTTAGCGATTAAGTTCAAAAGCCAACAACGTATTTTCCTAGTTTTTAAAGAGAGAACTAATAAACGGTGGTTTAAATTTTAAGCTCTTCTATACAGCCAGGAGGTTCGTGGCTTGTTCGCTGTGATCCAGCATTTTTTCACATCAGGTGAAAAAAGTGTTCCAATGCAGACAAGGGGAACAGTGAAGCAACCTGCTAATTGCTGATCTCTCTTACGTTCCTGCTGTGCTAAACTGTCTGGACATGTTGACGTGAAATTTTTCTGCGATTTTCAAGTGACTAGTTCATGGCCCACTGCCGTGGAGTGCAGGAGAAGGGATGAAATGCTTTAGTTTACATGCAACATTTACTAACTGTGTGGGTTTTCCGACATTAAAGAGGGGACAGTGACCCATGCCACCTTTTTCACACTCAAAAGAGCACTGAAAAAACAATCTTCATAGGCTTACCTCAGGCTTCCCTGGCCCTTAACACCCTCCCCCCAGGGTAGGAGCAGAAAGAGAAAAAAGAAGGGATTTTATGCTCCTTTCTCTTCAACTTTTCAGGCGGTATAAGCAGCATTTAGCAAATTCAGCCTCCAAATGGCTCCAAATGCTCTGAGCTGCAGGGGCTCATCCTTTGTTAGCCTCCCTCTATTTACACAGGATTTACTCAGGCTCTCCACTGAAGAGACCACATGTTTCTGACAGAAAGCACTTCCATTCACACTGCATCAGGCAACAGGATTGTAACCACTGCAGCTTCACGTTGACCTGAGATTAGGGATTTCAGCAACATTGAGATGGCAACAATCTGCTAACTAACAAAAATTATCCATGGAGAACTCTGCTGCTTACTCCAGTTAAAACTACTGTGGCCAGATAGATTAGGTTACTTAGAAGGACAATTAAGAACTAGCTACTGTCAATAATATGCCTGTCCATCTACAAATAACATACACACAGAGAAAAATATCAGCAGGAAAAAAAAAAAAAGAGGAAGAAAAAAAATCAGACTGCAGCTTGGATTAAAACAATTTCACCCACTGGCTGAAGACATAAAGTGTAAAAACAGACAGATGGACACATATGTAAATGTGGCTGCATTTGTTTCTCTGGAGCTGGCAAGTTAGTAATAACAGTATAGTTTAATAATTTATTTTCCATGGTATTTTCACACTGGTTAACTGGGCAGTGGCAACTTCTATGCAGAATTTCAGGAGCAGAATAATTCCTTCAATCTAAATGCTACTGGGGCAAATAAACTGAACTAAGAAACCTCTTTTGACTTTACCTACAAGGACCCAGTCCTGGAACCTGATATCAGCCTGGGGATTTTTAAAATTTAGGTTTTGGGTTTTTTTTTTTTTTCACTCAGTTTAGCCAGTCAGGACTCCTGCACTGAGATTTTTCCAGATTTACTATTTGTGTAAGGGTTTTTCAGAATGGATTACACACGCACACAGGCATAACAATCATTGCTGGTAGGAGCTTGTGCTTTTTTGCTGAATAGCCTTTCAAGGGGCAAAAGAAAATTAGATGGGAACACAGGGCCAGAAAGGACCACACAGATCCAGTTTTTGATGAGTTTTATTTTGACATTTTAATTTGGCAAATTATTTTGCTTCTGCAGGAAAGGACAAAACAATTTACTTCTGTAATAGTAACTCATACATGCATTCAATAAGCACGTAAAAAGTACATGGTATATTCTAAAGTTCTCCATAGTATATCATAATAAAGCTCTTCTGGGCACTCAATGATTCATTTTTAGTGATCTCTCAAATGCCCTTATCCACAGTTAACACTCAGATTTTATTAAGGAAGAAAGCAGGGACAAATGTCCACTTAAGTCCCAGCTCTCAAATTCAACTCTGCTTGCACTGCAGTACCTAAAGCTAAAGCTGTTTTAATGTTCTATTCACCTCCCCTGTGTGGCATTTCTGCTAACACAGAGTTCACAATCTTTCAGCCCCAAACACAGAAGGCTGCTATCTTCAAGTCATCCAAGGAATGTGCCAGATACTATCATCTCCTCTGCAATACAAAGAACCAGAAAGAGGCAGAGACCAAAAGGAAACCATACTGATCAGGTTACTAGAGTCCAGAAAGTCTTTCCCAGAATGCTAAATGTTAATCTTTGAACCAGCAAATGTTATAATTAAGATCCTTGTAGTTGGAGGAAATGCTAGCTCAAGAAGTCAAAGGTACAGCCATTTGAAGCTGTACTTTTTTGCACGTCTGCACTAATCTCGCACCCCTCATGCTGGCACAACCACCACCAAGCACTTTGTTCTATTCAAGCAAAATTATCGTTAATGTCAGTGGCAGTTTTGCCTGAGTAAGAAGTGTAAGACCAGATCCTTGTCTTGTTCACACAGAACTGCAAGCACTGCACAATTCCAGAGGAGACATAATCATTAAAACTTGTGGTTTATGCTGATTTATGATGCTTTTCTTTTTAAAAGTGAAATTCACTCAGTACCTCACCCAGAAAAGTGTTCACTGCACTTGTTTCTATGCTTTTTTAACTTCAGATCTCCCTCCCCACCTCAGCACAAGTTGGGAAGTTTACTCCCAGGGTTTGGCACCTAGGTTGAAGGAAATCATTATTAAATTAGGTTTAAGCATTTTGTCTGCTTTGATAATTATTTTGCAGTGTGAATGTAAACAGCTGTTATTCTGTTTAAAATTTTTATCTTATTGAACACTGTCACACAAAATGTCCTTGTGCTGCTAAATGAAATACTTTTAAAATTGCTATTTTATATATATTTTAGAGAAGTAGTTTTAGCATCCTCATAGTAATTCTGTTAAGAATACCAGCTGCAGACTTTGGCTACAGCTGAGACAACAGTAACAAGTCATTAAAAAAATCAGGAGACGAAAAAAAAAATAAATCACTTTTTTTTTTTTTTCTCTAAAGCACATTTTCTTTAAGAGATAATTTCTTTGGGGGGATTCTTTATCCTTGTTTGAGTAAGTGGGATGTTCTCAGTTTCCTCAATCAACTGTACCGAAGTTAGCATACATCAAAAAGCTGTATTTTATTTTAAGTACCATTTGTTATTTGCTCTCCTGTTATTTTAGTCATTAGAATAATATAAAATGTGGGCAAAATAGACGAGTTCAAGTAAAATTCTACCTGCAGCTGAAGTAATTAAGTTCAATAGTATCATCTTATCAGTATTTAACCTTTAGCATTTTGCAGTTGTTTATATATAGCAGAATATGGACAACTTACAGTAGATGATGGCTAAAACCTGTACTCTTCTTCATTAAATCATTAATGTAGTTTCTTTAAGAATAAAAATTAGTGGGTTTTTTCAAAGACAGATAGCCATCAGAGCATCTCAATTTTCCCTAGAGCTGCCACAAACTTAAAAAATGTGAGGTATTTGACTGTCTTGCAGTTCCCCTTAAACAACATGCTGTTGGACACAACTGTTTGTCCAGATCCCTAAAAATGATGCTCACTAATACAGCAAGAATCCATGTACCGTCCACATTAGAAACCTCTCTTTTCAGGGTTATTTAACTATTAAAAAAGCATCAGCTGAAATATTGCATGTAAGTACACATTCATGGGATATTTTCATAATTTCAAAAAAAAAAGTTAGAAGTAGAAATGGAACAGATGCTTAGTCCTGAGAGATACTAAGTTAAAAATTTCAGTTATTAAAACGGACATTTGTTAGGCCAGAAGACCAAAATGCACAGTAGTCTATTTTAAGATGTATTTAAAAAAAAATATGAAAGATGGCTGAATGTTTAATTAACAACAACAACAACAAATGTTTTAATAGAAAAGTGTTAAAATGAGCCATAAAAGCTTTTTCCAGGTGATAAAATGTGCACAAATGTGTATGTTACATAAAACACAAATAAGAGCACCATCTCGGTATGCATTCACAAACACCTGAGCAGCATAAGAAGAGATGCTTGCTGTGAATGCATAGTCCAGGAAAAAAAAAAAAAAATACAAAACAACTCCAAACTTGGCAAGTCTTACATACCATAAGAGCTCCAACACCTATGCACAGTAGGGTGGATTAACCCGCTGGGTGCTGCAGGCATATATATGCACCTCCTCCTAACGTGTTCATTTGGCTGGCAGTCTGGAAAATGCCAGAATGTGAAGGGTTACGTGGGAACACTGACAGTCTGCTCTTGCAGGTTTAAGTTAAAGTCCATACTCTAAATATAGTGTGCTGGGTATTTGGAAACATAATTAATAATGTTTATAAGTGGTATGCTATTTGGTGCTCACAATAAAGGGCTTGATCTGATGTTCACTCCACTGGCTAATCACATTCCACAACACAACCACGTGCTTTGGATCTGTCCATATTTGCTTTGGGTACCATTTTTCAGGAATCTTTTCCTCCAAGGGGCCTTGTAAAGGTAAAGTATAACCCATCTGTGCCTCATCTGCTATACACATACAATGGATGCTTAAAACCGGCTACTGGAAAGCCCTGAAAAGTTTTATCGTTCACCTGCAGTAGACAGGTGATAAGAGCAAGCATTTAAGAGCCAAAGCCCATATACAGTCCTTGCTAGTTTCTTAGTCTGGCTTCAGCCATGAGGGAAGATACAGCTAGGACTATCCAAATTCCTCAAACTGAAAGAAGCAAGCATAAAGACATATGAATTCTGGCCAGAAAATTTCAAGTGGCTGACAAAAAAAAAAAAAAAGACACAAAAGGCTCACAGGCAACTTATTTTCTCCCATTGTAATTTTATTGGATTGTTTTGGGATAATATGACTAAAAAACAGCACCCAAACTATGTCTGCACCCAAATTATCCCATAAAATGCTTTGGACCTCGTTTAAGTGATCAAAAGAGCTGACATCTGATGCTCTGCTTTTCTATTCATAACCTGTAATTTCATTTCAAGTCTTTCATTGTAGCAGAAAGTGTTGCATAAGACAAATATGCAGTGCCTACAAAGTCTTCCTAGACTGGTTTGTGTCCCTGGGCTGTTCCTAGGGAAGAGCCTCACAAGTTGGGCTCTAGGGAACTTCCACCACCCCACTTGCCCCTTCAGAGGGCTGGCTATATGCAGGGACCCCAAACAAAAGACATGGCAAGTTATGAGACTTCTCTTCCTTCAGGTTCAGAAGGGTTAAACTGAGTTTCCCTCTGGACAGGCTGTTCACCTAGCCAGTTGGAGCGCTGACATGTATGCCATAAGATCAAACCTAAGCCCCACCAATCAAACAGCAGACTGGACTAAATGTGCTGATGCAGCAAATTTCCAGATCTTGATCACACTAGGCAGGGGAGTCATTCTTCTCAGTGATAAAGTCACTGAATGCACTCTTGAGGAGATAAAAAATTAAGAACTGGCTGACTTTGCACCATTTGGTGAGGTATTTACTGCTGACCCAGAACAACAGAATGGTCATGTTCTGATACCAGCTAGGAATCACTGTAGACATGGTCATCTTTGACTCCCTACCACAAGGCTGTTCACAGGAATCCTTTCTTAGCTGCTTAGTGGCATCAATCCAGAAACTACAGCGTTTGAATACATTAGAAGAAACTTCACACAGTCCCTTCTCCTCTCTCCTTCCCCCCACCTCTTAAAAACTCTGAGAAATTAGGCCAATGACATTATCCCCCTTTGCCATATTATAGTTAAGGTATTTTTACCTGCATTTACTATGTCAGTTTTTTAAATTTACCAGCGATTTATACAGCAGCTAAGAATTGAAATGCTAATTACATTTGAGTATTATCTAACACAAGATATTATATTCCTTTTTCTGTTACTGGCTCAGAAACTGGCAAACTTTAGGAAAAGATTTTCAAAAGTGTTCAAATGAGCAAGGAACACAGTTTTCACTGAAAACTGCTTTAAAAGTAACACATAATATTCCTTTTGATAGTAATTGATGATGGCTCTTACATAAGTGAATATTATGTATTATTACTTTTAAAGACAAACATGTCAATGCATTCCCGTCCTTATTTGAGCATTAAATTTGCAAGTCTGAGTATGGTTATTGTTTCTACTAATTCTTCTTCATCTCTAAATACGTATCGTAAAGAGAACATGCTTTCTTTATATCCTGAAATACTCCATTAGAAGGCAGGTTTTTGGACATAAGTACTTGTGATCAAAATAGATACACCAGACATTTTGTTTCTTTTCTTCTTCGGCTAAATAGCAGTATTTCCGTTTATGTAACTAGGAGCAAAAGCAACTCTTAGTGCAACAATTTCAGTAAAGAGATCACACAGGTTTTTGTATCTATGGCTGACCAGAATTGTGAAGTATGAACAGCAGTGTCATCCAGTCTTTATCTTCCTGTAGCATGCGTGGGAATTTGTTCTAAGAGACCAGGTAAAAAACTAAGATTTGGTACTTCATGTTTCTACCACCAATGAACTCAAAGACAAAACACTCTATGGACCTCACTCTTCACCTGCCTCACACACT
>NW_026892584.1:18067500-18225000 GCF_033815535.1 Pezoporus flaviventris | reverse complement strand
CCTTGTATTATCTGGTTTTTACTTAAAGAAAAAAAAAAATAAACAAAACACACACACAAAAAACACCCCGAAAAACCCCAACCAAAAACCCTACAAACAAAACAAAACAAAACTACCACAAGCCCAAACCACACACCTAAAACATTACAGCCACTTGAGCCACCTATAACAAGTGGGACATGGGTCCTTGTTGACTAATAGTCAGCTGGTGGCTCTCCATGAATGACCACTGAAAACACGGTGGCATATTACTAGAAGCAGCAATCGCCAGCATGATACTGCTTTTCAGAGAGTCACCTGTACCAGGAATTTCAGGCTTCTGAATTAAAAAGAGCATGGAAACAGGAAGTTTCTCAGATTACAGCCAGTACAATGAATTTTCTTTTCTATGAAAATCAGAAATACATTTATCTGAAAACATTCTCAGCGATTTATTAGTATTTCTGCCCCAGTATACCCCAACCCTTCTTCTCCTCCTTCTTTTTCCCGCTACCTGAAAAAGAAACAGCGGTACCTTCTGTGTCTGTACACTACAACTTGAACCTGTGTGTCTGATGGGTAATGTGCTGTATATACTGGTTTCCACAACACTGCTTCAAGTGATTTACAGAAGTAAAGGATCTCAGGGAGTGTCAGGCACACCAGATATTAGCAATTCCTCTTCTGGTGACTTATTAGTTAATGAGACTACTTAAAGACTAAGGGTTTCATTCTAGTTTCATACTATCTGAGGCCCCTGATTTAACCTCTGCCTTCCCACCAAGGCAAAAGCAAGTTGGCTTTCAATATCCCTTTAGAAGAATCTGCTTAGTTTTGACTCAGGCAACTTGTATCTGAAGAGCTATGTAACCGAGTGGGTGGAAGGACAGCGGTGGGCAGCCTGTCTGCATGGTGGGCCAGGATAGATAAGGGCATTCCCCACCTTCAGAGCATTCTTCCTTGGGGTGAAAGGTCACCCTTCACAGATGTCTCCAGCAGACACTCAGTTGTCAAAAGGTTGCATCATACGATTCATGCAGTCACTGTTAACAATGCACTGTTCTCATCCAGATACGTAAACATGTTGCACTTCTAAATAATTTCCTTCTT
The DNA here is from genome assembly GCF_033815535.1 of Pezoporus flaviventris. Lineage (NCBI taxonomy): Eukaryota > Metazoa > Chordata > Aves > Psittaciformes > Psittacidae > Pezoporus > Pezoporus flaviventris. Next base: position 18,223,911 of record NW_026892584.1, on the reverse strand, counting down.
AAAGACAGCTTGTTTTTTCACCTGAGTTTTGTTCAATTATCAAAAAAATAGAAAAAAAATTAGAAAAAAAAAGTAAGGAATACTGAGATTAAAAAGAAAAAAACAAAACCAACAAACCCCCCACAAAACAATCCAACTCCCTTTCGCCAATTCTATTCTGTCTTCGTTTTCTGTCACGCTATTCAGCAGAAGAAGATGCTTCTGGTTTATTCCCCAAAAAGAGAAATAAAATCACCATATCCCAAAATGTCTAATAACAAAGCATATAGTTTGGAGGAAAAAAAAGTGCACATTTGGTGAAATGGAAGATAGCAAGCTTTTTTTCATAAAAGTTACACAGCCAGAAAAAACAAATTAAGAAAATTCTGTTCAGCTTAATATAGTCTATTCTAATTTTTTTCATTTAAGAGTAATAGACTAACATGAACCCTGTGTGGACAAGTACAAAAAGGAAAATTGTATGTTCACATATTTATTACAACTTCATATTTGCCTGGTGCAGAAAGTTTATTTCTCAAGGAACACTTCAGAAATAATTGGTCTTAGTTGCTACAATAGCCCAGATTTTTGATTCCCCATGCCTCCAGATGAATAAGATAACAAAGATTTCTTCTTTGTTGAGGACAGTTATTTTAAAGCAGCTTGAAGCTATCACAATACAAAACAAGTAATTTTGTTCTAGAATGGATTCAAACAAGCTTATCAGGATTGTTATCTATTTATAAATTATATATTTAACAGTAAAATAAGACAGACATGGCTGGAATGCTACGCATGGGGAAACACAATTAGAGATATGCAAAATTACTCAACCTAATCTCAAGCAATAGAATCTTAAGGGCACTGGGAATTTCTAGAGGAATTAAGCATTATATGTCATAAAAAGCTCAATTAAATACCCTTAGAAACCAAGCAGAGGTTCTTTCAGATCTTCCTGCAATACATAATCCTCCCAAATGTAGAATGTTTGCCTCTTCAAGCATCCCTTTTCTGTTTATTCTTTCAGACAATCTATGAAAAACACACTTTAAAATAGAATTATAATAAAAAAGTCTTCTTCAGTGCTTTTATGTTTCATATTTCACATACTTGGTCATCTTGAATTAATAGGAGTCAATGAAGATACACATTCTTAAAAACGGCTGCAGCTTCATTGGTCTAATCTATGAACTTTAAAGACCTTCATTTTATGAGCTTTCCTTAGGGTAGGTATTTCAGTGTTCTAAAAACAGGGTTATGGACTGTTAAGTTAAGCACATGTTCTGCATCAACATTTTAGTTTCAGCAGGTTATTTGGTGCCAGGTTTGCCAGTTAGTATCATCAGTCAGAAAATGTGTGCTTATTTCTCTTAACAGGTGTTTTGAGAACAGCACAGGACAGGAGAAAAACACTTCTAATATATTAATTTAGTATCTATCCTTAATTCTGAAAACCACCTTACCGTTCCCCCAAAAGCACGACAAAATTTCACCTCACGTGTTTAAGATGCAAAGAGATGGATTTATCTGCTCATTTGTATTGCACATTATTTCTTATCTAGTAATGGGTTTACATCTACTTACAGAATGCTACCTTTTCTTGTGTAACTGATTTTAACTGTAGAAGAAAAAAGTAAAGCTGAAGCAAAAAATCCTAATATCCTTTAGATAAAGAAACATAACCAGGGACTCTCATTCAGTCTGTTCTTCTGAAGGCCATTTCTTAGTGTTTGCATCAGCTGATGTACATGGAGAAGATGTGAAAACAATCTAAAACCAAAATTGTCTTACCCACATCAGTAATTCCACAGAACTGAAATAATACCTTGCTCTTTAGAATGAATAACAGGAAAACATAACAAGATTTACACACACACACTGCTGTTACATTTGTGGGTCAGTTGAGATGGAGCTTCACAATTCTCACAAAATCCACATGCACAGATACACACTTCTTGCAGGTGTTACCTCAGACTTGGTCTGCTGAGAAGCAAAGTGAATCCCCACAGCTACCCTTGAAGGTTTAAAAGCTCAGTTTTTTGTTTCTAAATGCCCATGAAAACATTGCCGGTGCTCAGAGGCCTTTTAAAACAAAACCAAAGCTTTTAAAGCTTCAAAAGCGGTCATGGGAATTTGCTTATCAGGAGGGAATCCTAAATGAACGTCAAGATTCAGTTCCCCTGGATGTGACAATAGCCATAGCCTCTCTGCAGATCTACTGATTCTTTTAACAGATGTGTCTGATTCAAGCAAAACCTGATGAACCTTTATCCATGCTGTACATTTTACAAAATCTACTTTTAAAAGGTTTATGTCCTACTCTTCTCTGCCATACTATGAAAAAACAAAAACAAACAAAAAAAAACACCCAAAAAAAAACAAAAGGGAGCACCACCAAAAAAACCCTACCTTTATAGATAATGTAACTAAGAAAGTAAGAGAAAGACCACCCTTCCCAAAGCCATCAACTAAAATTAAAAAAGAAGGGGGGGGGGGGGGAAGAGGGCAAAGCTTAGAACTTCTACTGTTATAACCTCAAATACATACAAGACAGGAAGAAAACCAACTGGCAGTTGCTTTTTAATGTATGAGAGATGATTTACAGAAAGAAATAGTATAATGCTATGTTAAAGGTCTACTTTGAAAAAACTTGTGTTTTTTTTTTTTTTTTAAAGTCTATGTTTTCTACCTCTAGCAGTCTAAAAACAAGCTAAGAAGTTCCTCACAAGTTGTTTAAAGGACTGTTATAAAAAGGCAGCAAGAAAGTAACATTTGAGTAGATCAAGGCTGCCAAATCAGTTATTTAAAGCATAAGAAGCCTGGTGGAAAAGAAGTCTTTCTTCTGAAAGTGAGATACCGGCTTTTGCTCAGCTTTAATGATCACACAAGTGAAAATTTACGGTTTCACCTGAATTTAACAGCAGCATTTCTGCCCACCATTCTCCCTTTTCTTTTGGATATAATAATCTCATTTCACTTTGTAGAAGTTGCACCCCAGTCCCATGAAACAAGACAACTCAAGAACATCTAAGGAGCATGAAGAAGGCACAAGAGCAGAGGACATGACGCTTTTTTTGTTGTCAGAAGCAATATCCTTTTCAAATTATCTAAAATAAATGAATCATGCTACAACAAACAGCTGTTTGATGGAAGACTGGAACAGAAGCCCAATACGTGGATCCCCCACTGGACTTCTGGCTGTGCATGGGTGTATGCTGCTTGTTACAGCCACAATTTGAACTAGACCCTTACATCCAAGGGTACTACAGTGGCAAGCAAAGCAGGGCCAAGTGGATTGTTCTAGAGTTTGCCTCAGCTGGAGGGTGCTTTTTTGCATAATTTCAAATTATGCGCTAGACAAGTTCTTAGTCTCTTAAGAACTGAACCTTACAAGGAAATTCTCTAAGGAAGCATGTGAAATGTTTATATGTGAATAGACAAGGAGAAAAAATACACACACATCCTTACTAAGAACATAAGCAACTCATCTGAGCTCACGTAAAGCAGTCATAAAAAATAACACGAGAAAAACTCAAATCTATATTCTTTGATTATATGAAAGAAAATTACAGAAAGATAATATTTTTTTGCTGCACAAGCACACCAAGACTGAATCAATTCTGCTTTCAAATATACAGACTGCTCCTATCAACTCCCACTGAAGTCAGAATTTGACCTATTGTGTACTTTATATTCACATCAATAAAGTTGGTAAGAATGCAGAAAATTGCAGAAAATTCTTTACTCGTTCTAAAGTAAAAGGATAGCTTACTTCTCTTAAACAAAACTGGTAGCCATTTGGAAGAGCTTAAAGGAGGGTTAATTGGCATACAGTAAACCTGAATTCTGACAGTGTGGACTTCTAGCAAAAATGACATTCTCTTTGGTGGTCCTAGGACTGTAGGATTAGTTTACAAGAAAGCAGTGAGGGGTTTGAAACCAAATCCTGTATGTCACTGATGAATTACCAGATTAGAAAGGCCTGACTATATGAAACATATTCCTGCCCAAAGCCAGAAGAGAAAAAAAACATCAAAAAAGGGGAAAATCTGTAGCTGAGCCTGAGTTATAGATTAATAGAATGAATGAAAGATCTTAAAAAAAAAAAAAAAAATCAATAAATCCTTTCTTTCCTAAAACCTTGCTCATAGAGCTTTTTGCCAAACTATACTCAAAGCTAGGAATATGAACTGTTAATAAGATCTAACTCAGCGAAATAATTAGAATAATCAATTCACAGCTAAATGAAAGTGTTTCATCTATCATTGCAGATATGAACTACAGAAGATTTTCTGGAAATGGATAAGGTAGGATGAATTTCATTATTCTGAGACAGAATAAAAAAACAAAATAGAAGAAAATGGACACATACAATGTGGTTAGCTATCACCTATGCCTAACTCAAGTCACTTAAGTAAGTTTATGAACTTCAGGGAAGTTCAGATATGTTCACTTGAAACTGAAAGAAAACAGTCAAATCTGTACATAACTAAAATTTAGAAACATCTAGCACCAATAAGATTGTCTTCATTATGTTGTGGGTTTTTGTTGTTTTTTTTTCTTTTGGGGGGGGGGGGTTAAACTGGAAAACTGCATTATTACTTCTTACTTGGACTGAAGAATGAGTACTGCAGTAATTTATCTTTTTAAATCCTTGCACATGAAAAGCACAGAAAACTTCTAATTGCAAGCCAGCTGAGATGCTAGTCAGATCAGCTTATCCCTGTTTCCCTAAAATGAAAGGCATCTATATGCATTAAGCCTTTTGGTAACCTCTAAATCTTAATTGTGTAATACCTTAAACTAACAATTTACCATTTTACACAAAATGAATAAAATACTACTAAAGAAAAATAAGACTTAAAGCAAAACATTAAGTCTAACTCATCTAGAAAGTTATGTCTAAATACACTACACAAGAAAGTTTTGAAACAGGATTTTTTTTGTACTGAAATACAATTGAACATGGTGACGGATGTTTTGCACAAAATATATTATGTATCTGAATACACAAAATGAATCTTTAGTGCATGGACTTAGAAGCTCATGAAATCTAATCAAAGTGTAAAGTTAAAACAAACAAAACTTAGCAGCTTTCTTTCTAATGAAAATATTTGTAGTTTAGGACTACAACAAAAGTGTCAGTTGAAAACAAATCCTACAAAGGCTGAGGTGGTGAATATTAACCCTACTGTGGGCCTCTATTTCAATAACATGACTTGCAATATACAGACTTAAGCACTGTGTAAGTCCTTGCCAGACTGAGGTCCTACTTTGGCTGTCAAAGGCACTTATGAAAATAGAAGGTCCATGATGATGTACACATAGGATCTTTAAATCCTTTGCCACTTCTTTTCTAAAAATATTTGCCATTGCTATAAAGCTAATTATTACAATAAAATCTTTAACAAGTGGCAATCATAATTTGGACTATAGCTTAACACTGAGAAACAAAAATAAAAGGTAATAATGAAATAATAATAAAAAGGTAACAGCCTTTTGACTGCAGAGAAGGCATGGGGCTTCAATAATTTTCTCAAGGCAGTGAGATGACAGTACAAGTTACACTCCTTGTGTTTAAGTGTTCTATGGACTGAATATTCTTCATTCAAAATGGTTTTCTTTACAATCTGATAGTACAGATATAGATAAGAAAATATTATTTTTTCCTGATATAAAACCTCCCTTCATACTTTTCACAAGAAACTTCTTGATACAGAACATTAGAAGACCAAAATAATGCGTGGGCATGAGCTGGATGCACAGCATACATGGTTGTTTTAAACAACTGAATTAGGTACCCAGCTGAATGGGACTCCATGAACACTAAGTTGTTGTCTCAATGAAGCACTTGGGAACACTGTTGTGAGCACCAGGACCTCAGTGTGTTAGGTACTGTACAAATAAAGCAGAAGGACAATCCCTCTCCCTTTTTTTTACTGGCAGAAGCCCAATGTAGCTCCATTGATTTCAGATGCATTAGCAAGGGAGGGCCTGATCCAAAGCTCACTGAAGTCAACCAAAGTCTTTCTGTTGGTGCAACAGGCTTTGGATTAGTCCCTAAATAAGAACAGATTTTGCCTCAGCTAAAGGATTTCACTTAAGCCCTCTGCTTGTTCAAGCATCTAGTAGAAGCTAAGAGAACACTGCGGTCCTACTGAGTAGGAGGCTGTGTTCATCCTGAACTATCCCCTTTAACAGATGTATGGGGTCAGGTCCCATGAAATAGAGAACCATCAGTAAGTGGTAAATCTGGGGTGGGAGGAATTACGAAGGCAGCTCCAAGCTGAAAAATTCTGATTTGTGCTATTTAAGCAATGTTCCATCTTCTTTAAGCAGGAGTGTAAAATTAGACAGGGAGTTCATGCAAGTTTCTGAATTTTACGCTCGTAAATTATTTAAAACCTTAGCACCAAGTCCTGCAATAAAATTATATGCATGTATTTATCATATTCAGTTCTGCTGGACACTTGCAAATGGGGGCTGCCTTAAATCTAGGTATGCCCAACTTACAGCTGCATGTGTAAAGACTCAAGGAAAGTTTAAACAAATGTAATTGCTTAAACAAGTGTAGCCACAATAAGCTGGTGGGCATAACTCAAGATTATAAGGAAAAAAACACTCTTTACCGATCTAAGTGCCAGGGTTGTCAAAAAATTTCATGGTACAAATCACATCTTAATAGAGAATTTTCTGAATTCCCCTCTCTCACTTTCATGGCTGATCCAGCAATCCTTGTCAGCTATAGCAAATGCTCTGTTTACATAAGAAAGTAGAAGACCCCAATCCTAGCCTGTGCATGAGAAATGTTTACTGCCAAGGGTATACAAAGGTAACCATCCATAGAAGAATCTGAGCTCTTTCCACAAGTTATGCGGCTGGCAGTTTAGGACAACACTTGGCGCAAGTTTGAGCATCTGGAGTTCACAATGGACTTCAGGCTCAGAGCAGCTGGGAAGTCAGTGGAGCAGCAGGAAAACACTTTGTCTTTCTCTTTCCTTTGCTCCCTACCCAGGCTGTAGGTAGGAATAGGGGCACTAAGCCATTATGCCAACTCTGCCACCAGACAACTTCCCTGTGTTCACTCCTTATGCTGGGGTAAAGATAGCTTCACAAACAATACAAACACAGACAAGCTTTGGGGCTGTCACTTATAAGCCACCCATATACAACAGCAGAAAATGAAGAATTTTCTATTTCCAGCTCCACACATACCTGCACATGAGGTGAATTTCTATATTTAGCATAATCAGATAACAGCAGCCAAATTCCTTAATTTTGAGTTTATTGCATAAGTCTATTCTCTCCAGCAGATTTGAATAAGTGTTAGTATTTCAAGAAATTAATTAAACTGAAAGCACAAATTAATTTTTCTCTGAGGCTCACATTAACATTTCAAAACCACCAAAGGAAAAAAGTAATTCAAAAATTTCCTGTATAAATAATAAAAAATCTGGTGTTTATTATTATTTCTCCTCCAAAATGTAAGGCATGATGAAATTTTGTTCAGAAATATTAGGAAGTATTAGACTTCTATAGATGTCTTTTTGTAGATCCTGTGAGTCTTAATGGCAGTAGTTTCTATGGGAATTGTCAAAAAATTACTAGGGTTTTTTGTTTGTTTATTTTTTAAGATATGAGAATCATGTTTTTTTTTCCATTTATGTGGATGCATTTGACCCAAACTTTGCATATCTGAAAGCAGCAGTGCCCCTGTTATTGCTATGATTCCACACAAGAAGGATCAGGAACTTATGTGAATAGTGTCTTCCTCTTCTTTCCTCCAAGAAGGAAGAACTGCTTTTAACTGATTTCCACCCCCTTCCTTTAAACCTCTGGACAGTCCATCACTGACTCATAAACAAAAGACAGACCTTTCATAAGGACTGTAACTGTGATCAAGACACCCAGTTGGTGCATTTGAAAATGTTATTTTAAGTTCTGTAGAAACTCAAATTACTGAATCTAGATCAGTATGTTTTTTTAAGACTAAGAGCAGTATTAACAGTAAAATAGTTACACAAAATGTTATAAATTTTTCCCTCTCCCCAAAATGGATATACTGCATTTCATAGTTAACAAAAACCTTCTGAATATGAAGCAGACTATTCATGGAACTGCTGCCAGTTCAGACGCCCTAAGGTTTCATTCTTAGCCACCACTGCCTGTGTACATGCTGAAAACTCTTAGGCAACAGTGCAGGGGGTATGATAGATCTTCTCATGCCAGGATGAGAAAAATCAATATCCATGTTTAAAAGACAGAACTACTGATGTGCAAGGTCACTAAACAGCCTGTTCTGTGGCCCTAGAGTACTAAGAAAATCCTAAAGAAGAAGAAGAATAGTTAAAAAAAAAACAAAACAAAACCCCAAACCAAATCAACCCTCCCCCCAAAAAAGCCAACTCCCCAAACCCCACAAAATGACAATGTATTGCACAGTCTTGTTCTACAACATCCAACATTACCCGTAGATGCCTAAGACCTAAATACGAACACAGAATCATATTTAGTGATTCTAGTCACTAGATAGTGTGACTAGAGCATCTGGAGTTTGCAATGTAATATAGACTAATAGTGATTAGTGTATTACTATGCTTGTCTTAATCTATGTTAGTAGTTTTAGTCTATGTTACTATGCTTGTTCAGGGAGAGAGAATAACAAAACAAACAAGCCACCCAACCAAAACTCTAGTAAACAAGGAATACATATATATATACTGATACAACAATTTTTTAAACATTGGAAACTTTACTTTAGATTTATCATCGTTATGCTGATATCACTAAAGAACCCTATCATCTTTCATTGTTCACTTCATAAGTCTTATTAATTGAAAACAATACAGAGTTCTGTGCAAAAAGGCTATTTCATTCACTTATTTTCACCTTTGTTGAAAAAAGAGGAAATGTTAAAATAAGCAATTCAATTTAAAAATGCAGTATATCCAGCACTGCTTTTGTGAAATTCAGGGAGGCCAATAGAAGAAAGCACTTGAATTTTCTACATAACCCTGCATTCCTGGAGTATCAGAGCAGTCCGACAACAGATGACCACTTCAAACCATTCACAAAATATCTAAGTACCCTTGTGCCCCTTGTACAGATTATAGGTGGGAAGAATTGCACATCAGAGAGGGCATGTTACTTACATGAAGTCGTATCAGATTTGGTTCTGCACTTAGTTGCTCCTGGGTAGACAGATATATCCTTACTTCATGGCAACAAACTGAGGAGATGCAGTCAGGCAACCAAATTAACAGATGTGTTCCCATTGGTCATACTTGCTATTTGGATCATGCCTAGAGCTAGCAGGATAGTTAGGATGGCCATCACTGTTTCTTGATGTCATCCTATCCATATGACTATACTGCTTTATTATAGTTCCCATAACATCAGAAAGCTGCAAGTCTAAGTTTCTAGTTTTCATATGTACATTTTTATTCTTGCAAACATTTTAAAATACCCATTTACATCTACTGCATGCACAACGACTTGCACAAGCCAGTGGAAACCTGTGGTTAAAATGGTAAGAATTTATTTGAAGGTGATATCCTAAACATATAGATGCTAATCTGATTTTTAAAATCCTCCGTTTATCAAGACTTACATGTACATGGCTTAATTTTTTCGTGAATAAAAAATCTACAATAGTTTAAGTGAAGAAAGAAGTTAGAAAATAGGAGAAATTACTCACATCAACCTATAGAAATCTTCCTGCACTCACAGATCTAACAATCTCTATAGAAATCTTCCTGCACTCACAGATCTAACAATCTCTAGTACCAGTTAATTAAAAGAATCATACAATTTGAGAAAGACAAAAGTATATTTAGACATCAGAGCTGGGTTTATTAGTACCCTGTTCTCAGTTACATAAATGAGAAGTAGTTTTACAAATTGAAAGCAAAGTTTTACACCAAGTCAAAACCAGACTTGTTTGACAAATCAGAACTACAAACAAATGTGTCAAATCACATTAAGAGACAACTAAAGATAGCTGTCAAATTTCCTTCACCTATTTCCCCAGATATAAAAGCTGCTCAGAAGCTGGAGTAATCATGGAGTGGTTAGTACTCCTTGGCAAAGACAAAACAGAAAGACAAAACAGAAAGACAAAAGGCCCACAGGTTACACTGTGTAGTGCCATAATACAGTGTTTGATGCCTTCAACAAGTACTGTACTGGCAAAAATCAATTGAAAATCAGCATGATAACAGAGCATCAGTTGCCCTGTAATAGCCTTTAGCCCCCAAGGCTATGTGGGACCCTTTCATCTACCAGGCTGCCCTGACACTAGGGGTGCCGTGCCTTGCCTTGCCTGGCCTGGCCTCCTCTCCCTAAGCATTCTGGAAGTGTTCTTCCTGTCTTTTACCTACTGCATTTACCTTTGTGCTGCCTTTGGCTTGGATAGAGTTAATTTTCTTTCTGGTAGCTAGTATGGGGCTATGTTCAGGATTTTTTCTGAAAACAGCGTTAATAGTACAGGGATGTTTTCATTACTGCTGAGCAGTGCTTACACAAGGTCAAGGCCTTTTCTGCTCCTCACTCTACCCCACCAGCAAGTAGGCTGGGGGTGCACAAGAGGTTGGGAGGGGACGCAGCTGGGACAGCTGACCCCAACTGACCCAAGGGGAATTCCGTACTATATGGCACCATGGTCAGTTTATAAATCTGGGGGAAGAAGGAAGAAGTGGGACATTCAGAGTTACAGTGCTTGTCTTCCAAAGTAACTGTGACATGCGATGGAGCCCTCATTTCCTGGAGATGGCTGAACACCTACCTGCTGATAGAAAGCAGTGAATTAATTCCTTGTTTTGCTTGCATGCACAGCTTTCACTTTATCCATTAAACTGTCTTTATCTCAACCAATGAGTTTTCTTACTTTTACTCTTCTGAGTCTCTCTCCCATACTGCCAGGGGGGAGGGAGCAAGCGGCTGTGTGTGGCTTAGTTGCTGGCTGGGGTTAAACCACAACAACCTTGCACAGTAAAGAGAGCTGACAGCATCACTGGATCTTTTAAACTTTCAAAAGTGGAGTTTTATTTTTCTTGGCCCAGGTTTGGAGGCTTTATATTTTCTCTTCTTTTTTTTTAAATTCTCTTAAAATTAATAGATTTCTCCTTTAAGTAAACCTACTGATTTTGGACTGCAAACATCTTCAGCTTGAAGAAGATCCCTCCAACACTATGGCTGAATACACAGAAGTGTTTCCTCTGTCATGTTTAACAAAGTACAACTCAAGAAGTAAAAGAGAAAGAAACACTGTTCAATTCCATACGAATTGTTCGCATGCAACAAAGTGGGCCTACAAATATTTCACTCATATGGTAGGTTTACTCTCAATATTTCTTTAATTACTTTCCAACAATATCTGGTTTCTGTTGAATTTACACTAGTACTTGGCATTTGGTGCAACCCCAAAAAGATAAGATACATATGTCCCCTATTCACAGTCTTGGCATTTTTACCTTAACTCAGGCACTGAAGTGATTGGTTTGAAAAATTACCTTGCTGATTAGCTGGGTTTTCTGGTAAGCATATAGTGTTAATCCTTAAATTCCGAATATGACATAAGTTGTACAAATGTTCTGTCTGACTCAACAGCAACATATCACGGCTTAAGGAGGACATGTACACTGCTCTCTGTGAGGAAAGAAACAGCTAATTGGGAGTTAGATTCAGTGTGATTATCAGCTTGTTTATGATAAGGGAGTACTCTTCTGAAAAGCACTGTAAATTCATCCCTGATTGTGGTGTTAAACCACAGCTCATATCGGCCTGCCCCCCCCCCCCTTTTTTTTTTTGTTGGAAGGGACTTTAAACTATTTTCAGCAGATTAAGTGTCAAGCTTTGATTTTCTTCCATCTTAAAAAATAAATCAGGCACATGAGCCTGATGTCAAATTTCACTTTCTAATAGAAGAAAGGCACATTTGAAATGTTTACTATACGAATGCATTTGGGTAATTTTTCCCATGTCATTATGAACATTAGACTGACCCAATTAATATGAAATGTTTCTATGCTGCTGGAACAGACCGTGTTACAGAAAGAGTCATTTGCACAACCTGTTCATGATTATGGGCCATAAGGACACAAAGATGGCATAGACATTTGTGGACCATCTGAATTCTTACAGGGGAAGGGGAGAGGAAGAAAAAAAAAAAAAGGATGTTAGCTGAATGTTGTGGGTCATGTTTTTTAATCCAGAGTATTGGACATGTAACACAGCAACAAGAGCTGATCATTTTGTTTAATCACCTTTTGGATCTTTGCCAGATGATCTCTGTTGAGAGCGCTGCAAACAGAGAGAGATGAACTGCGTCTAACATGCCACTAGAGCTTTCCCGTAAATGTCTGAGAACTGAATCCAACCAGAATTTAGTCTCGGAGCAGAAAGGGATACATTTAAAAACTATGTGCATTAACTATACTTTTCCCCATAGAATCCTCACTTGGCATGAATAATTTACCCTCTCTTATGCTAATGGGATCATGAAAGTATCCCTGTGTCTTCAGTGCAGCTATTCTCAGCTTTCAGTAATTACCCCACCCAGTGAAAATAACATGGCTTCTGCAGCTGAATGGCCTACTAGTACCTGGCAATTAGAAAGATCATGGCTGACAGAGAAGCAGTCCAGAGATGGACACACAAGCTCCGGCAGCCTGAGGAGCAGTTTGAAAAATTAAAGGCCTTCCACTGTGAACATTTCCATAGTTGCACGGAGAGAGCAGCTTCTTCAAGGGCATTTTTATTTTTTAAAGCTGACACAGAGGATTCTAATGCGCTGTCCGGGCACCCTAATATTAAGGAATAACAACATGTCTTGGTCAACAACAGTTAAAATAAAGCTTGTGGCTTTTTTTAGATTAGTACCATCTTGTTAAACAAGAGGGAGAGAATTAAAAAGTCAATTAATGTGTGTCCTTCAGTATCTGACAATTTTATCAGCTATACAAAGGAAAATTCTGTAGTATTCCATTAACTAAAAGTTTTAAAACCCACTATAAAGAACCAGGCTTTGATCTCTGTCCATAGCACTCCATGCTAGGTAGTTCACTATGTAAAAATTATCAGGCTAAAACATCTGGGAAAGAAAGCTATGAAACAGCAGGGAATGTGGCTGGTTTATTGTTTATCTTTTGTTTATGAGGCAGTATTCAAGTTTAATTACTACTCTAAATTAAACTCTAACAGGCATCAGGAGACATCTCTTTACATGACTAAGTTGAAAAAAATAAAAAAAATAAATCCAGAGATTCCAGCACTAGATCTTTCAAATAACTTGGCATATATAGGAAGAAATTACTCAGTCTGTAACAACACAGGAAGACATTTAAGCACTAGCTACTGTATGTTTGAATGTGTTGTGTTATGAAACCTTTAATATTGTAACAAACATACAATTATAATTTAGCAAATGGAATGTTATCTAACGTTTGGAGGCAAATTGGGTTAGGCTGAATAGGATCCAAGATGGGAAGAACAGCCTAAGGGGGAATTCTACTTTTTTCATTTTGAAATACAAATACATAAATATACGTGTATACACACACATGTATACACATACAGATATTTAAAACCACCCAGAAACATGAAGTCAGAAGCAAACCTCTCAACAGCAACTATCTCTTAAGTAAAATTGTTTAGTTATTTTCTCTGAACGTTCACCTACCAAAAGGAGGAAAGAGTTTGCTATGTTTACTGTAACAGTAAGTGACCAGTTGTGGATGAACTTAGCTGTAGGAAAAAATAAAACTTGAAAGCAACTAGCAAAAGATTATTCCAGATGGCATCTGTCATATTGTATTTAGGGTTATTTTAAAGAGATTACTGCTACTATGAAAACATTCCACTGACAGAGTTTTCCTGTGCTGAATTTGAAACCCCAGCACAATATATCACAAATATGGAACTAAAAGATTTCTAATGCATATATAAATTTTTATTTATACCTAGATATAAAAACCCTAAATGGATTAAAAGCTAAGAGTGAGGTAAGAACCTTAAATACAAGTATATGTTAAACCACCACCTTCCCCATTCTAAGCTTTAGTTTAACAAAATGTGAGCAATCTGCAATTGCCACCAGCCAGATTATTAGCAAAACTGTATAGTGAAGCAAAGATTCACTATGACATTTCAATACTATTTATGGAATAGAGAATAGGGACATAAATGTTCAGCGACCCCAACAGTCAAATAGAAACTGCAAAAAGATGTATTTGTTCATGTAATAGGAAGAAAAGACAGGATGTGAGGATACTAAAATGTGACTATATTTAGCTAAGCTGGTTCTGGCATCATTATGGTTAATGTGCATGTGGTGTGCAGTGTGAGCTCAGCAGTTACTGGGCCAACTGTCTCAGTATTTCTGGGAATTCTGCCTATTCACAGTGCAGGGATTGTTCAATTGCTGCAAAATGTACAAAATGAATTTTACAAAAATGAATTGTAAGGAAGGCCCCATTACAACGATTTTACAGCTAAGATGTCAACATCAATTTTTCTTTCATGCATAGCTAATGATTAAAACAACATATTCCATTTGCCTAAGAATTTATTTTATATTGGCACATCAAAATATTGAAATACAAAGTTATCTTTAGTCTATCCTTATTATTCATTGCTGCTGAACCCACACCATTGTTCAAACCATGAAAAAATAAAGCAAACTTGGCAAGAAATACTTAAAACAAAGGCTAATCAATACTCTCCAATTTGTCAACATCTCAATTACAGCAATGGAAAAAAATGTAAATTTCATGTGCTTTGAACACTAAGGGGTCTATTCTTCTGTCAGTGCACATGCATAACTCCCATCACCATTAATGGGAATTACTCATACATATCAACACAAGGACGGGCCCCTCAAACTTGAAAGGAAAAGATGAATTAATAAAGGCTACTCTCTTCCTGCATCTTCCTCAGCTGAAAAAAGTCATTGTTCTTTAAGAGTTTTTCATACTTTATACAGTTCACCTTTATGAGAGCTGTGCCTTCTGACATAATGCCTCTCCAGTGAAGCATTATTTATTAGCAAGTTTGATTTTTCACAGTCTGGATATTTGAGCACTTCTATTAGGAATTTCCTCTCTTGCAAAAAGTGGCTCTTTTCCAATAAAACCATACCCTATAGCTTTGTAGGTAAAAATACAAAGAAATAAAAATATATTCTGAATTCTTATGATAAATATGTATACTAGCTTCAGCAGGCTTACATATACATACAGAACTAGGAAAAAGAAGTTGTAGCATTAGCTTTTGGATATTAAGTTTTCAGAGACTTTGCATGAGTGTGTTATTTTGTTAACAAGAACTTATCCTTCTCCTTTTCCTACCTATTGGAGTTTGGTTCAAAGCTTTACAGAGTTTTCAGTAGAGTTTCTATACCAGGACAGGCCTTTGGGCATTATCAGCTAGTTTTGTAAACAGATTTGATTTGTATACTATAATTATTACAAGACGGTATATAATGGAGAAGTATACTACCTAATTTTTCCAACACGCATTAATCCAGAGACATAACCTGGGATGAACACATAATTGCAGCTAATATCTTAGTGGACTTTGCCCCAGACCAGATGATAAGTCTTTGCCACAGAAAACTATTGTGGCCAAATCTGTGGGCCAAACATCAAGCTGTCAGAAAAGTGTTTCAAAACTACTTTAAAATATTGCTCTAGAGAGTAGCCTATATTACATATAAAGGGGCAGATCTTCATTCAGCACAAGTAGTTCCATTAAAAAAAAAACACACAAAAAAAAAAAACAACCCACACCAAATCAAAAAAACCCATACAACAATAAACTACTCACATGGGTAAAGCAAAGTGGATGTGATGCCCATTTCTATTTTTACTGCTGCATAACTTAGAAGAAGTTTCTTGTTTCTGGCTTCTCACTTATGGTCAAGTTTATCACCCCAGGCCTAATCCTAAAAAGATGCTGAACTTCCTGAAAGGTCCTGAAAGAACACAGCTTTCATCTGGCTTGGCTGAATCAGGCCCTTTGAGTGACTGAACTAAGAATATGACAAATCAGGTATACAATCCCAGTATCATAAAATATAAAACTGAAACTATTCCCTAGTGCTTTCCTGTAGACCACATGTTTTTAAACCTTAAAAAGATTTATTTCCCACTTTTCATGCATAAACTGACATATTATTTGAAATATCCCATAAAGAGATTAAATAGGAATTAAAGTCTGGGAGCATCATATCTATCACTGGGGTACAAACTCATGAAGAATTCTAGATGTCATTTAGCCTTGCATGTAAAGGCAGTGGCTGTTTTCACTTTGTTTCACAAAGAATAAGGAAAACACAATACCTCAGAAGACTTTCAGATGTGTTTTTCCCTGCTCCAAAGAAAAGGGTGGATGATAAAGCTACACACACCTTTTAATCTTCCACTTAGGGTTTTTACACATGTATTCCCTGGCAAAAACCCCAGGGTCTTCTCTTTCCCCTCCCTTTCTCTTAGCCCCTTTCCTGCCATCTCCCTTGCTATAACTCAGCTAACCCAACAGAACCAGTCAGTTTTAAATTTCAGTTGGGACCTCGGTGACCTGTTAATGAATCTACAGAGAGGAGAAAAACTCACAGTGTTGAGTTATGCCTGGTGTTGCTAGCTGACTTGGAGTCAGAAATGCTTGAAGCGTTAACGTAATTGCAAGAATGTGAAAAATGAAGCGTTGGGCTCCTGAGCAAAGTGAAAGGTCAAAGCAAGCCCTACACAAAACAAGTCTCTGGAAGATGGCCTCATTAGACCATTAAATCAGCTTCTTCTTTTTCCCCTTTGCAAGATGTTTAGAGTGTTTTATTTTTATTATTGGATATATTCAACTCTTCCCATGGCAGGGGGAAAGTTATCAGGCACACTACACACTTACTAATCTTTAAAATGGTATTGCACAGCGTTGATCTGCATTTGCGGAGCTAAACTGGAATAAGTCAATAAATGCCTGGTAGATTACAGGTCTCTAGTACTTTGGTTTGCTAGATGATCAATAGGTTGTATAGCTTAGTTCTCTGTTGAACAAGTGAGGTGACGTGTTAAGAACAACATAGACACTCATCACTAATAAAATTAGGATAATCTTTCAACATTTACTGCCTGAAGGCTCCTTTTTTAACTCTTTAAATGCCAGCATGTTTCTAATAATATCAGACACCAACTAGATTAACCCTTTTGATGCCAAAGGGCAGTCACTCACTGTTGTGGAGAAACTGTCCTCCATAAACAGACAAAATGCCTATACCTTTAAGAATTATGGGTGGATTCTCCTGTGTAATAAATAGATAGACCTCACACAGAGAAAGCCCACAAAAATTATGTCATCACTCACCCAACTGCTTTCTACCACCACACCTCCCCACCCAAAATAATATAATCACAAGCCATACATCATAGACTTAAGGAAAGCAGAGACCCCTGGAAAGAGTGTTCTCAAGAGCCAGAAGAGACTGACTGTAGCTTGAATCAATCTCTGCTGCCACCAGGCATCAGTGAAGGAGACCATAAGTTGCTAATGTAACTCAATATTCTCTAACGAGCTCCCATTCCCAAGAAATCCTTTGGGGCAAGTGTTATATGGGAAGCAGCATTTGTGGAAGGTCTTGAATGAAACCTTCATTTGTGAAACCAAGTTAACCCCAAAAAGTAACTGCACCTGAATAGCTCCAGAGGGCATCCACCCATCTTGGTATTGCCTGGGACTGACTCGCTGCTAGTTCACAAGTTATGAAGTAAATCCTGCTCCCTCTCAAGGAAACGAGGAAAACTCAATACAGGACTCCCTCTCTTTAGTCTCTCCCAAGGCTGAAGGGGGAGAGCAATCCAAAGCTGTCTCCAGTGGGAATTTTGCCGCTGCTGTAGGATCATACATCTTTCAGCTGACAGCGGCTGAGTGGAATGCTGATTTGCCCCTGGACGACTGCTTTCCTTTAAAAGGCCCAGCTGAGCACAAAAGGAAGCATACTAGCGATGTTTTAACCTGCTAGACTGTGCAGCACTAGTGACTGATTTCTGGCTCTTCAGCAGTTGTTCTCCTTCTGCAGAAATGAGTGTAACAGGTTTAAATTGTACATATTACCAGAAACCTCAGTCTCTAATGGGAAGTTGGCACAGGTGTCATCAGCTATTTTTTCTTATGCTTAGCAATACTTCTCAAGCACCCCGAGTTACGTTACAGGAAATCAGAGACTAGTGAAGTGCAAGATCTCTGGATGTCAATACAAGGTATTTATTTAGAGCAAGCATGGCTCAATGAAGAAACTCTTCTCATTTCTGAAGTGTTGCTGGTGCAGAGTGGAGATACAGGTGTGAGAAATTTCTTCCCTAAGCATGGAATGAAAACACTGTGGAAGACAACTAAAAGGAATCGTTTTTGAGTATGCAAATGATCATCTGCTACACGAAGCATCTTAGCCACAATATATAATGTATGGCCAGCTAACAGACATAACACCTATTCACTGCTTAGCCGTCAAGCTCTCCCTTTATTAGCTGATGAAACCGTAATGGTTCACACTGGGCTTGGTACAGCTCTAATCCAATCACACAGAAAAAAATTCCATGTGATTCATATTGGAGCTGGATCACACCTTGTGCCATGGTTGCATTTTATCAGCAATAAGTTTAACAAATGTATAAACAATTCATACAAATAGGAGACAAACCCAAACCACTCTACCAGAAACAAACTTTGCAAGTTCCTAGAATCACAAGGGGTATGACACCAGATCGTGAGACAGACAAGGGGATGGAGCTCTGTGCCAAACAGTGGGCCACGTGAGAGACGTGAAATCACATATCTGCTCTGCTGCCTAAGCGTGGCAAATACTGTGGTGGGAAGCAGCCTGCAGTGCAAGGCTAGTCAGCACAGCTCTCACCCCGCAGGCTGCTGCTCTCTCCAGTTTTGGAATCCCACACAGCCAGTAGGATAGCAAACCTCTCAGCTGGATCTGTTTGGCACGCATAACCCCCAAGTGGGGGAAACAGAGTGGCAAAATGTTGCAGATGGACAAGGTGGAGGAAGCATATCATAAGACCTTGTAAAGGTAACGTCTTGCTAGTTAAGACTTACATGTTTACAAAAAAAACCAAACCCAAGAACAGAGCTCACCTTAAACTTTGGTCTTAAAAAAATCAATTCCAATTTGATCCAAGAGCGACAGTAGACCATCTTTCCCAACTTTTAGCACTTGAGGCTTGATTCTTATACTTTCTGGAGTCACTTCTAACAAGCAAGTGTAACACACTATCATATCAGAATGACAGACTTTGACACTCACTCAGGATGGATGCAAATGACCACACACAAGGTGCAATTCAGTAGGAAATAAAACAAAAAACTCTGAAATAATAATCAAACCTCCCAAACCCATAAGAAGGCTTCACTGTATAGATGCAGCAGAGGTTTTACAGTTCAGGTACCTCTCTCTTTACCATTCTGAATCCAGATTTTCAGAAGCAGAAGCAAATTTGTACAAGCAAACATTGCAATAAACATTTTTCTGTCCAGTTCAGGCTTTGATTCTACTTTAGACAATTTAGCAGCTTCAAAATCTTATATAGGAGTCACTTCCCCAGTGAACACCACAGGTTGAATTCTCCATCTATAACCCAGCTCAAACAACTGCATCACAGCTGGAAAGCATGTCTGTCATTATATTTACTTACACCACACAAAAATAAACTGTAGATAACCAAATTTGTAAAGGAATTGGCAGAACTAATCAATTGTTATTACAAAGCTTGTTTGAAGATTAGATATTTCACTCTGAAATAATAGTAAAATGCAGCTAAGTAGGTTAGGAAAAGGAAATACCGTCTCCCTAAGTTACAGCTGATTATACTGCAAGTCTGCCACTCCATGTTTACTCTAAGGCAGATGTACTGATATAATAAAAAAAGCTGGAGTTATTTTAGTCATGCCTACTTTGTGGAGGGAAAAAAGTTTGACCTTTTACCTTGCTCGCTGCTGTTGTCTCCACTCTGGGAAGCGTGGCCCCCGCTGGAGGGCCCCGGTGTGCCTGCCGAGTGCGTTGAGGTTGCATCATCGTGGTCTCTCCAAGATGAAGGATTCTGGTGTCAGAGTGCCAAGGAATTTTTTCGACAGTTCCCATTCCAATGAAGCAAATGAAGAACAGAAAGAAAACCAGGAGAAAAGGGGAGGAGGGGGGAAAAGCATACACATTAGCATTTGTGAAATGTGTCAAACACCAATACTGTTTGCACAGTGTAATAATTTTTGAGCAAAGATAAGCAGAGAAGGTACAAAGGTTTAGTTGGTGAAATAAATGACAGATATTTTTCTTTTTTAAATTTTCCAAATACTGGTCTGGATTTAATTTTTAAATAGTTCTGCAGAAGAATATTTCAATAGAGTAAGAAAAAAAAAAGTTTGTTAATGTTAATGACCTATACAGAAGGGTGATGAGCATCAACCTGCACATTTATGACACTAGGTGTTCACATTAAAATCAGGATAGTTGGTATGCAAACTATCTCTCCTCACTTTGTTTTTGCATACTGACTAGAGATGGGAGGGGAGAGGAAGAGGAGAAAAACTGTTTCAAGAAGCAGAGGAGAATGTGTATGGGAGAGGGGCATGTCCTCACACCCTACCCTCTCTCTCACCCATTTGAATGCTGGAAATTTTCAAACAAATGCAAAGTTGTGAGGAAAAAAGCAAGCTTTCTCTGAAAGATGTTACATACCAGGGAAGATACTTCCTCACCCCCCCACTAGCACCTTGATATGACACATTTCAAAAGACTTTCTAGGTGTATCACTCTAACAGTTCACTTACAAGTATGTCAAGAATAACCACCAGGTGATTATATAAAATAACATGTATAGTGATTTTTATGTATTCTTTCTACATTACTATGCATAAAACATGACAAAAGGGAATGCAAAAGACAGACATATGAAGTTTGCAAAACTTGGCTTAAGTAAGGCCTCAACTACTGTACTTTAGTCACATAATTCATGCATGCTTTCTAATTTATTAGGTACTGGCTTTCCCGGGGAGAGGAGCTGCTATTTAAATGACTAAGTGAGGAAAACTGAATGTTACAGTTTAGTGCTACTTTGTTGAGTGTATTCTCCTCCTGTCCTCCTCCCCTTTCCTGATCATTCCCAATACCCTGCTGTTGCTTAAAGGAAAACAGGAATTTTACTGTACAGGAAGAGCTTTATCAGCACCAC
This sequence comes from Pezoporus flaviventris, assembly GCF_033815535.1. Classification (NCBI taxonomy): domain Eukaryota; kingdom Metazoa; phylum Chordata; class Aves; order Psittaciformes; family Psittacidae; genus Pezoporus; species Pezoporus flaviventris. The sequence goes on along the minus strand of NW_026892584.1, from coordinate 18,202,708 downwards.
ATGAAGGCAGGCAAGAGATGGAATTTCCTCTGGCAGAAAAAGAGAGCAAGAACACATGAAACAGATCAGACTAGGGGCTGGACCTGCATTACTTGTCACCTGTATGTGGCAAGTTAAATCAAGTGCATTATAATAATTCAACACAAAGCAAACAAAAAATCCTCCCCCCAAAAAAACCAAAAACAAAATAATCCAAAACAACTGAAAAACCCAAAACCAAAACAAAATTGCTTCTGAGGTTTGAGTATGTCTTAAATCTTCATTGTGAAATAACACCAGACTATTAAAGCACGTGGAAATCCTGGAAGCAGCAAGCTACAGGCTTGAGTAAGTTCTTTGAGCACGGCTGATTCTGACCTCATCTACCCTGACGTGTAGTAGGAATAAGTTCAACAAAATCAACCGATTTGCCCATTGTAAAATTCAGTGTAAGTGTGATTGGAATCAGGTCCCAAAATATATATTGAAACATCTCAAAGTAATCTCCTACCACTGATTAGTACCACATGCTCTATAGCAATGCAAAATAGAACTGCCAAATAACGGCTTGCTACAATACCCAGTAACATAAATCTAACGGTCCTGACCCAGAGCGCAGCAGAGACAAAGGGAAGAGCTCACAACTTCAAAAGGCTCCCAGCAAAGCCCTAGGTGACAAAAAAGTAAGAAGGATCCAAATCCCCTTCACCTTACACAGACACACACGTGCACCCAAGTACATGATTCCATGGGAAGGAGATATGAGTAAAATCAGAAGACAGTCCAGGATTTAAAATTAGCCTAACCTGTCAGCGCAACATACAGCACAACAGCACTTATGGCACAAAACCCCCACCCCCTTCCAAAACCTAGAGGACTGATTTACTTTTCCTCACACGGAACCACAAAAGGAAAAAAAAACAAAACACAAACCAAAAATTAGTATTTTATATTCACTGAGGTTGCAGTATTTTTAGATCTCAGAAATCACTATTAATATTGCAATCCCCCTGTTTCATTTAAAAAAAAAACCACCCAAAACAAGAACATTTTATAAAGTCAGGTGGAAACAAACACAAAAAGAAAGATAAGAACTCTTGAAAGTTCAAGCAACCCAGACGTTACTAAAAAGAAAAAGTTGAAAATAAGGTTACCAAAGAGTTCAGATGGAAATAAAATGTAAAAACTGAGCAAGTTTCTTTACAGCCTGGATTAAAACACAGCTATCGCTTATGAGCTTTCTCTTTTTATCTGTGAGTTAGGAAGCCACTCAAATAGCTTCAAGCTGAAGGCAAACAGCAGACAGGAGCTCTTCAGCCCTCTGCAGCCTCTTAGCGTCAGCTGTTTGCCGGATGGTAATCAGATAAAAAGCAAGAAGAAATACATGAAAAAAAGAAAGAAACAATAGCATAGCATGAGTTTAGCCCTCCAACATCAGGCTGGAACCTTCTTTTAGAAAATGTAATAATTGTAACGTGTTCATCTAGGGTAAACTTTTCAGGGAGCACAGTGAGTTATGTTAATTTTATGCACTGCAGGCTCTCTTAAGCTGGCTGCTGTTGGACCTCCTTATCACACATATGAAAATTACAATAATTAACTGGTAACACCTCAGATATGTTTTAAGGCAAATGTCATCCAAAACCTATCATACTGTATTTCAAAAGCTAGACTGGCCTCAATGTTTCAAAACCCTAACAAGTTGGAGAGGCTCACTGAGTAAGACTCCTGCAGCTGAAAACACTTGATGCCTCTACCAGGCTGAGGTTGTTCTTGACCCCAGTTTGTAGATCTTATTTTAGAAAGACAGACTGTATTGATTGGGAATTTCTTGTGACACAGCTTTCTTGAGGAAGCAATCTGGCAGAATTTTGCTGAAGGACAGAAATAATAAGATGGGATACTTATAAGATGTGACAGTAGAATGTTGAAGAAATTTGAAAGGGAGGGAAATAGCTAGACTTTAATATAAAAAATGACAAATAACTCTAGGGGTGGAGTTTACAGCCTCATAAAAAGGCAGCATTCTTTTGCTTTGGACTACGATCATTGTATGTGTCAGTGAACTTCTCTTTTCCTCCCCCAAACTGCTTCCAACTTTGCATCTCTCAAGAAAATTTCTTGGTCAAATGCCTAATCATAAGTAGTTATTTTATGTATGCCTTCACACAAAAAAATGGAACAAAATGACACATCTAAAGTGTACTTCACTGGAAATACTATATCAGTATAGGTTAGGTACCTAAACAGATCTGCTGACATTTACTGCATTTTTTCTATTAATTTCAATGAAATTTGTATTAAGCTATCACACTGTATAAAACCAAACCCACCCCACCCCACCCCCCCAACAAAAAACACCCACAAACCAAACAAAAAAAGACAAAACAAACAGAAACCCGAAATGTTAGCAGGGCTTCTCATATCTTCTTGCAAGTTTAGTAATATACTTTGCAGAAACACATTGACAAGTGTGGATGATGTCTGCCAAAATGCAATTGCCTGGTTTGTGTACGTGTGCATACTATAAAATTTTCACACACATATGACCTAAACTAATGCCAAATACCACAGAAGGTAAACAGCACACATGTATCTATTCCCAGTAGTTTTAATAATTGGGATTCAAATATGGTGCTGCTCTTGCTCTTACCTAATTGTGTTAAAGAGCAGTGTTACCAGGAGAAAAGCAGTGAATACTGAGTAGAGCACAATAGAAGGAGATGGAAAATAGATACAAGAAGCTAGGTCTCCAGGGGCAGTATTTTCTATTTGCTGGGCTACAGACTCACAGCTGATAATGCAAGTTGTAATTAATATAAAAGCAGGAGACAATATGGGGAAAGCTTGTACTAGCAGGGCCACAGGAGATCACTCTGCTGCTATCCACTGTTTCTCATTTACACACACAACCTTCTCTAGAAAACACAATTTTGCCAGTGCTTTTTCCCTTGAAAGTTTAAAAAAAAAAATAAAATTGATTTAGCACCACCATAGAATTTTGCTAAATCTAGAAAGGGGCAACAGAAAGGACAAGAGTCTCCTGGTATATAAAGCAAAGCTGACGCATTACGTTTTTGTTGATGTGGTGAACCTGGTGGAAACTATGAGAGATTTTAACTGACACGGGATTTCTGGAACAGAGATGTTGTAACAGAAAAATTTGATATAGGATAACCTTCTGTTAAATTGCAATTTTTACTTTCTATGCCCAGAATTTCCACTGAGCAAAGTCTGCCTAGTTTTTTGTGAGTGTATATACTCCAGCTAGAGCTGACTCTGGTCTCTTTATAGTGATATTAAAGACTCAATTAACCAGAAGGAATTTGCTTCTTATTTATAACTGGAGAGTAAAATCAATCAGGCCAGCTGATACCCATGTAAGTAAGTGAAGCTGGATTTGGATCACAAGCATTAACTGAAGTTTGAAGTATACAGCTGTGACAGGATCAGGCCCTCACATTTGATCAGATGAAATGGACAAAACCATTGATCTTGCAGGAACAAATAAAACACAACTTACTTTCATAAAAGAAACTACAATGACGATAGAGCTTATTCTTTGGGAAGATGGTTGGACTCAAATGTCTAGAGGTTTCTCTGGTAAATTAATTTTTCAAACACAAAACTGAACCAAGGTACTGACACAGATGGCATTTCTCCCCCAGCCAAATCGTGCTCACTTTGCTCTTACAAGTAACACCTGTAAACACAGTGGAATGACTGACATGACTGATACCACAAAAGTCTGTATCTAAGTATGTCCATATATCAAAAGGTGATATACTATGCTGGATATAGAAACACATACAAGCACATGTGTTTCTATGTGTGCATCTGTGTCTGTTTGTATGCATATAGCTCAGGATGGTATCTTAGAGACTGTTGTGGAGTGCAGCAATAATAAACTTGCTATGTAAAGAAACTTTTAGAAAGTTAATGAGCCATGTTACATGTGTTTTCTAAAAAAGACTACTCCTGATATTACCAAGATTATTTTCTTACAGGTGAGTATTTAATATGGTAACTTTTTTTGTATCAGAATTACACAGTTTAAAAAAAAACCAAGGCATTGTGATCTGTCAGGTATTCATGTATGTATGCACATATATGCACAAGTTTTAATTCTTATCCCTCAATTTTGCATTTGAGAAAAGTGTCAGGAGGAATTTTTGACATTCCTAGAATGTGGCCACATTCTGAAAAGCTGTGTGCTTTGTATTTTCCAATTAAGACTGAAATCAGACATGTAATCCACCTGCCAGCAAGGAACTGAAACTTGAAAAATCAAGGGTTTGTTGTTTTTGCAATTGTCCTTCTATGTCATTCTGTGTGGCTCCAATTCATCTAGACTGACAAAAAAACTCAAACCAAAGAGGAATACCAGTGTCAAATAGATAGCGGAATACATTATCAGTTGAGTTTGAGAGAACTCAATTTAAAATTAAAACACTCAAATTTGAGCTGTAGATGAACTTTGACTATAGAATACCTTGGCCCACCAAAAAGAGGAATACACAACATTCTCTACAGTCTTGGAAAGTTCATGATGCTCCTTGCCCCTTCAGAAAAGCATAGGGCCTACAGTAATATCCTATGTCTTCAGACACATACTAAGAAATTTGGTAATTAAAGAAAAAAGTTTGACTTATTATTGTTGCAGTTTGCTACTTAGTTTGCCACCTGACACACTACAAACAGGACACATTTGGCGTCTGTTCCTGCATTTCTGATGTACTCCAAACTTCCAAGTCCATCCAAATGTGGTATACCTGGTGACTGCAGCATCAGGCCCCCACTTACTTCCTCATTATTCAGTGAAATCTTACCTAGAGGTTTAGTTATAGCGCTAGAAATATTACCCCCACTCCACCCCCCTTTTTTTTTACCTCATCTGCAGGATGTCAGGAATTTGCATAGACCATTCTTTGAGAAGAAATACTAAAGAAATTTAAAATGTCTGTATGTCCAAAAGTACAAAATAAAAGGATCTCGTCATTTGAAGGCTGAAAGGTTTAATATTCAGACTAATATTTTTCTTCTACAGCTAAGGCATCAGATTTCTAATCTGTCAACAGTCTTTTTTTACAAAAAAAAAAGAGATGTGTGCATATTTCTATTCATTTTTAATTATATTTTATAAATTATGATCTGTATATTGTTACCTCTGAACTGCAAATATGTAGAACATACAAACAAATATAGAAAAGAGTGAGGCCCTGTTCCCAGAAAAGGCAGTAGAAGGAGAGCCATAAACTTCTATGGGAGAATTACTAGGCTTCAAATTAAGTTTGAGCTAAAGGAAGAATTGTGTGGCACCAGGTGAAGCCAGGTACAAAAGAAATGTAATTAGATTACAAAATGTTAACCTATGCTAGAAAAAAATTTTAAATCTCCAGATTTTACAAGCATTATTTTTTTCAGATTTGAATAGCTCAAAAGGAAGCAAACAAAAAAAGATATGTTTGCAATCTCAACAGTATCTTAGGTTGAACAGAGAATGCAGGATAGGGCTCAGAATATTTATACTGAACAATAATAAATTGTCTGTGCTGGGAAATTCAGCTTGAACTACAGCTGGAAAGGTTTCTTTCCTCTTTTTTTTTTTTTCCCTAACTGATCTGGTTCAGCCAGGCCATAGCTGTAATTACCTTCTTCCCATCTACAGCTAATACCTCAGAGCAATAAAAAAATATGAGGGTGTTAAAAATTCAAACGCTAATTATGGGCTGTTATATTTACTAAACACAGCAGAGTAAGAACAAAAGTTTCGGCTTCTTGTGGCCAGTGCTGCACTATTTGATCTACCAAGTCCCTGGACCCTTTACACTTACTGTATTACATAACAGTTAATAGCGCACTAAAATTAAATTCGATAAACAGATTTATTACCAAACACGTATAGCGCAACCACTTACAGCTGTCTCCTTTTTCCAACACAGGTATGGCTGTGAAGAGTTCATTCCTTTGTTGATTTGGTTTTGGTTTCCAATTAAGTTATATACATAGTAAAGCAGTAGGTTTTGTAAAGGGAAGTATGCCCTGAGTACTCCATTTAAAGTCTTATGGCAAATATTGGCTAATCCTACAATTCTTGCTCTTACTTTCCCTTATGCCTGTTCTCAGCTCTAGAAAAAGAATAAAACTGAGAGCTGCCTTAGTTCCTAGTTCAGCATTCCCACTGTCACCGCTCCCACCCCTCACATCCACATTAAACACACAGAGTATAGCTTTATACCACTTAGTAAGAATAGAGGTGTATGGATTTTTGGGGTGTCAAACACCTGTCACAAACTGTCACCTCCACAAGAGAAGCCTTGGCACACAACAAATTAACCTACACTTCTTTTTGGCTATCATTATTCATAGCCAATCAGTTGAAATGCTCCTAGTATTTCATGTGCAAATAAAATCTTGAGGGGAAGACCCCAGGATCAGAATAGTGAGCCAATACATAAAACAGAGGAAACAACATGCTATCTCTGTCCTTCTGAAGTGGCTCATCATCACCCCTGCACCAACTTTCACCAAATGAGATCTAGCCTGAGGCTGTATATTAAATATGCATATCAAAGCAAATGAAAAAATAAACCTGGAGAGTCAGATTGGATAAATTTGCATGCTTGAACTACTGCATTTTCAGGTAGATGTTCACAAATGATAGCTCATTTTTTGATAGTCTTGCCTGTTTATATTAGCAATTTTTTAAAGCTTTTTCTTCCTTATGAATAAAAGCAGATTTCTTCCTGCTGGAACCTTGTGCAGTACAAATATAAATGTGTACACACATGGTAGTTTGACTAACCTATAGAGGAGTCTTAAAAGTTTTGTTGGGAAAATAAGCTTATATATATATATATATATACACATATACATATATATACATATATATATATATATAAACCCAATAAGGAGACACATTTCCCAAAACGCATGAATAAAATGTAACTATGTGATACAACTCTTCATTTCCCAGTTGGTGTTCTGGTTGCACAAATTATTCCTTCCTTTCAAAACAAATAGCAGGGGGCTAAAGTAAAAACGTTATAGCTCAAATCTCCAGGAAATAAAAGGCTTTAAATTATAATACCCAATGAAGTGGTAAACCCTAACGGGTACAAGATAAATGGGTTGTCATATTTATTTGAGCTTGGGCTTTGGGCCACAAAAGCAAGAGGAGATTCTTCTTAAGGAAGATAATAGTTATCAAATCATCAAAACGCTAACCCCCTCCACCTCTGTCCTATCATTGTGTGTGAATTTAAATATTATAATGGAGCACTGCAAATTGGCTTGAGCATTCACCATCTGCCAGAACCCTAAACGGGCTAGTTTATCTAATCTCTTCAATATAAACATAAGCATGCTCCATTTCTACACTTACACTTGAAACACACTCTTGTAAAGAAACTGCACTGGAGAAACATGTACTTTTTTTTCTGTTGCTCTGAATAATACACAATGACCCCCTATCTTTCAGGTTGCCACTCATTTCAATTTCTTTTCTAGTACTCTCACAGAATACTTATGCATAAAAATGTAGGGTTGTAAAATGCCATAAAACAAATATTTCTGAAAGTGTCATGCCTCATGGAGTTTATTATCTACATGTGAGATAGCTAATAAGCAGAGAAACTTTCAGAAACTTCTGCATACTTTTTTTTTTTCCCTCATAATAATAAATTTAAAACGTAAAACATCACAAAAACCTTGTCCTGCCATGTTTACTGAGTACAAATGAGAAAATGAAAGCTAAGGCCTGGGTCCAAAAGTATTTCCTGGACTCTGTAACTATGCTGTGCCAGGAGCAGGGCATATAGAAGAATTTATTATTATCTCCCAGTTCAGCCTCAGTCCAGGACTAATGTAATTATCAGATACACACACAAACAACATGTTTCCAAAGGAAACAAAAGCTCCTGGAAAGCTCATTCTCTCCTTGGGCTCACAGCTACTCCTAACACACTGGGAAATGAAGGCAGGCATCTGTGCAGAAAGCATGGTTAACTTCATACTGGGTGTTAAATTAATATTTCAACCACTAAAATATTAGACTGTATCATTTAGATTATGAGTTCAATTGAATCTAAAACTGTGTAAACCCCTTTTCCCCCCAGGGATGCATTCCTATAAATAAACTAGAGTTCACACCCACTCTTTTTAACCAAAGCTATTCCTTCCCTTTTCTGTGGTACCAGCTGTAACCTTTCCTTTCACATCCCGAAGACTCTCTGCATCTACATCTCTTGAAGGATCACAAAAGCCTCTCCGAAACCCCGAAAAAAAAAGGCACTTTCTATACCGCTCACACCAGTGTGCAGTCTACACACATAACACTAATTCACCAACTCCTAAAGTGTTAAAATCAACCGCTAACCTATGGTTACTCAATCATCATTCTCTCCAGCTTTCTGTAATACATTGTTAATAATTGCTTCATCAAGGTTACTGTCTTTTATTATGAAGATGCTTCAGGCGTTTGGCAATAAGTCCATATTCTGACAATAAGTTGCTATAAAGCACAAGCATTGGAAACTCTAATGTGCTAACCCCCTTTTTTAATGCAATGTAGTATTGCCAATAATTCTCATCACTTGTCATCCCCACAAGAGGGGAGGGGGGGAGCAACCGGCAAACTTTCTCCCTAACTTTCTTTTCTCTTTTTCCTTACATTGCTGCACTGCTTACAGAGTTGGCAAAGAGGAGAAAGCATCGACCTCCACACCAAACCGCAGTTTGCTACCTCCCGAAGCCAGATCAGGAAACTTTACAAACCATTGCAAACTCGCTGCTTTGCAGATGGAAACAGAAGGAACCCTTTGCACTTCTATAACCTTACAGAGAGGGAAGGAAGTGTAAAGATGGGATCCCAGCTTGCAAGAGGTTAAAGCGGTAATAACAATACTACTAACAGACAACAGCAGCAAAACAATGGAATGGGGAGAGGTTCTCTGAGCAGGTTAAAGTCTTTAAAATGCCATAAGGAAATCAGAAGGACTTACATGGTCGGCTAAATTTGTGGAAGATCCTGAGAGTTCTTCGTGGTCTGATTTGGAGCTGCCATCCCTTTCATCAATAACGAGGTCTATTGGCATTTTTCCTTTCAAACAACTAATGTACCGATGGCAGAAGTTATCGCACAATTCATGAACCTGAAAACAGTAACAAGAATAGTATCAATAGTGGCAAAATATTGGATTGCAACATTTTTCTTTTTTTTTTTTTTTTTTTTGTTAGCAAGAACAACCTTCTGATCTACTCTACAAATAACTCTAAGGGGCACAATAGTTGAAGGCAAGGAAACAATAGAGAAATTGTTGCAGCATATATTATTCTCTAGAGACTTGCCGCGGCAACAAGTTAAAGAGAAAGAGATAGTGGGCTCAGCCTGGTGTGCAGAGGAAAATCCGACTTGATGATAACATCAGAGCGCTGGGAGCTGGACACAGGCGGTATCTCTGGAGCTTACACAGCCCAGACAGGTACAACTAGTCACTCGGGATGGGATCTCTAAACCGGGGGTAAAAAAAGGTCTGAGTGACCGGGAGCCCGAGAGCGAAGCGACTCGCTGAGGCTGTGAGAAGGAGGGAAGAGGAGAGGAAGAGCCGTTCTCGTTCCCTGGCACAGCCCCCTCCCCGCGCCGCGCAGGGGCCCCCTGCCTCTACCAAACACTTAGCGCCTGCTTGGGGTTCCTACGCCGGCCGGAGCTGGGGAAAGGCAGCAGTGCTTTCACCTCTCTTTTTGTTAAACACGTTGTTTCCGAGTAGGTAAAAGAGATTCTACTGAGGGAAGGGGTAGGACGGGTGGAAAGGGTTTAATAATATTATATATTAAAATCGCACTGAAAAAAAAAAAAAAAAAAGCCAGGCTGTGCATGACTGTCGGGTGTCACATGCTCTGATGGCACAGGTCACACCGCGTTTCCCGTCTCCCCTGGCCATGTTTACAAGTCAGCCCAAACAGTCACGGGTGGGCTGGGGGGGCAAAGAGAGGGATGACAGGGAGAGAACGGCTTGCCCCCAGCCCACCTCCATGGCTCTTACCTTTTCTAATTCCAAGAGGTGAAACCTTAGTACTTGTATTGCTTGGATCATCTGCAAGAAAGTTTTGAGCAAGGGGTTAGTTGGGAGACAGGAGCACGGGGTCTGTGAGGAGCTACGAGCCCGAGGGGGACAGGGGGTGTCAGGGCGCACAGGCATCACCCAGGAGTTTAGCGCATTGGTCGCGCTTGAGCAGTTTTGATCAACTTTAACCTATGCACTTGATTTTTAACATATTTTTTTCCAGAAGCGGTGATTAGTGCTTTATTACAGCGATCCTGGAGAAAACCTCTTCCCCTTTTCCTCGCTCCCTCTCACCGCCCGGCCCTCACCCCTGAGGGGCCGCCAAGAAGTCAAACACACTCTCCCACCCCCCCTCCCCGGCCCGCAGGAAAAAGGGAGGGAGAAGGATGAATAGTTTGGCATCTTCTTTACAAGCGGATTTAGACACTTTGAATATTGAAATCGTTTACATTAGCAAAAGAATTGCGTTAGAAAGCTCCAGCTCTGTCTTCTTAAGCAGTTATTTCCTTCAGTTTAGCTTCCCGTGGCTTTCAAACACAGCTTTGCAATGCATTGGGGCTCGGGAGTTCGCCCCGGCTCACTTTAAAAGTGCAGCGCTTTGAAGACTCTCGACGGCAGCCTTCCACCACCCCCCCACCCCGCCCCCCATCCCCCCCTCGGCTACACAGCCTGGGTGCCCGGACGGCGGAGGGCGCTTCCAGGCAGCGGGCGGGAGGGGAGCGGGGCAGGGCAACGCAGGGCAGGGCAGGGCAGGGCAGGGCAGGGCAGGGAGGCGAGCAGGCCTTACCAAATTGTCCAACTCTGGATTTGAAGAAAAAAGTGGTTTTTCGGCGCGGACCTGCAAGTATAAGAAAAAGCGGAGTGAATTGCAGCTTCTCTCCTCAGCCCTGTCACCGAATCACTCGAAGGGGGAGAAAAACCCCTGTGATCAAACCAGCCGGGACAGATCAGACCAAACCCCGGCTGGATTCCCTGGAGTCACCCGTGTGTGAGCAGGGCCAGCTCCGTTTCTGCCTGCCCTTGCCACAGGAGCCCCTTCTTCTTGATCTCCTGCCTTTCCCCCGCTCCCTCTGCCTCCAAAACAGTTCCATTTCCCCTTCTTTAACGCGGGAGAGCAAGGACCGGGACTCTCAGCCCGGCATTGTGGAGGAGCTCCCGGCGAAGGAGCGTCCGGGCCGGCAGCTCCCTCTGCCCCCACCCCGGCGGCCGGAGATAGGGCACAGGGGGCTGGGGAGGGATGAAAGCAGGGGGGATGCACCGTGCAAGTGGCCGGCCGTGCGGGTCGAGGGCCTGAGAAGGTGCGAGGGTGCTGGGAAGGGCCGGGCGGGGGGAGCGGTGCCGGACCTGCTTGGCGAAGACGGCGATGTCCTCGTTGAAGGAGTCGGAGGAGCAGACGTCCCCGCCGGCCACGCCGGGCTCCCGGGGCGTGCAGGTCGCCAGCTCGCACTTCTCAAAGACCAGAGCTAAGAGGGGGAACAACGGGTGCCTACCGGGCAGTGGCACACAAAGAGAGGGAAGGGGGTGGGGGAGAGGGGGGAAGAAGAGCTCTAATCAACAAGTATTTTTTTTTTCTGTTTGCTTTTAAAATGCACGGACATACAGACACGACGGACACACGGACGCAGCTACTCTGCAGCCTCTCTGTATCGCTTCGGGCCGGGCAGGGCAGGGGAGAACAACAGTTCGAAATAAAAATGCTAGGTTTGCTGGCGATGGAGGTTTGCGTTTGGTTTTATTTTCTTTTCCCCTTTTGAAACTGCAGTGCCTGAGCTACATCCCCCGTGCGGTCCCCACGGCTGAGGACAAAAGTGACCTCCCCTCCTAACGCACCAGGCACCAAACCCGCTCCCGCAGGCAACAGCTCAACTGGGAATCTTCCACTTTTTGCCACAGCTTAAAATAACACGAAACCTGGAAGATCCCATCCCTCCCCTCCAGCTATGACCTAAAATGAGAAGCACGGCTAGTCAAACTGCAAACTACTTAATACGTAATTTTATTTTTCAAGGGGCCTGCTAACAAAAATGTGGTGAAGTTTCCTGGCTTAGGAAGCACACCCAAGTAAAATACCAGCTGTCCAGATAAGTGAGCTGGGGAGGGGGCGGAGGGAGGGAGCACTTCGCGAAATATTTTCCCATAGTTGGTGTAGTCAGAAAAAAAAAAAAGTATCTGCCTGCTAAGTAGTAAGCATGCATTTTGTCTCTTTTCCCCTTTGGTGCCTGATCAAGGCCCCACGCTCCGTCATAGATGTTACTATCTCTCCCTTTAAGCTCATTTAGTTTTTTTTTTCTAAAAGGCACTGAAGAGAGTCGGTGTCATTGCCTCCAAGCAATGCCTGGCACAGGCTTGAGTTCTGCCGGGTACGTGCTTCTTTTTCCTCGCGTTCTTTCTTTCTTAAATAGAAAGCTCAGCTCATTGCCCCCAATGTGTTTATTTCTCCTGTCTCAGGGAAATGCTGCTTGCAAGAAGCGAACCCCTTTTATTCTTACTACCTTCTGCGATGTGAATAGCTCTTTATTTACAGTGTTGGAAGAGTGTTATTATGGCACGGAGGAGAACATCAGAACAACACTTCTCCAACTAAAACCCAGAGCAATGAGAGCCGCCTCTCCTATCTGAACTCTTAACTGGGGCCTTTCCGAGAAAGACAAAAAACACAAGGGGGGAAAGAAAGCAAGAGAGGAAAAAAAAAAAAGGGGGAGGGGGGAAGAAAAAAGTGGGGAAAAAAAAAAGAAAGACAAAGCAAGACAACGACACCTCCCCTCAGTCCAGCCTCCCTCCCCGAGAGGTCTGCTTTTCCAGGACGTATTCCCGCGGGTGCTGGCACCCCAGCTAAAAGCCAGTCTGGGATCGCACTCCTCCTGAAATTGCCGGCAGTGGCAGTGCCACCGCCACCGCGCGGGTCTCCCTGCGGAACAGACTGCTGGGGGCTACCCGCAGGACCGTCCCTCCCCCCCGCCCCGCTCCGGGGCTCGGTTGCCCGCCGCGGCCCCGCGGGAGCCCCCACCGCCCGCCCTGCTTCTGCCCCGCCGCTCCGCGGCCACCGGCGCTGCAGAGCCGGGCAGTGGCGCCGGGCGGCCCGGAGGTACCTACCCGTAGATCGCATCCTTGTCCCGCTTCAGGGCGTCGTTGACAGCAGAGCCCATGCTGGCCGGCATGACATTGGGGTGCGGGGCGTGCGCGCCGTAGTGCTGCCCGGCATGCAGCGGCGGGCCATGGTTGAGGTGGTGCACCGGGGGTATCGGCCGGGGGGCGTGGGGGTCCCCGTACATGGAAGCCGGCACCCCTACTCCGTCCATCCCGCCGTAGTGGGGCAGCTCATCGTACTGTCAAAAAACGGGCCGGAAGAGAAGAAAGAAAGAGAAAGAAGGGAAAAGAGAGGGAGAGGGAGAGGGAGAGAGAGAGAGAGGAATAAAAAAACAAACAAACAACAATAACAAAAGTCAGAGGAGAGTAAAGCACCCGGACAGACACAAACAGAGCAAAACAAAACAAGAACAGCCACAACAGAGAGAGAAATGTGCAAAATGAAATCAACTGGGACCGGGAGCAGAGGTTGGAGAGGCTGAGGGAGGAGTGGGGCTGCGGGGAGAGGTGAAGGGGGAATGTGTGTGTGTGTGAGCACCCTCCCGGGCGTGCGGGGGGAGCCGCTCCTCTTCGCCATGGGTAGGGGAGCCCTCGCAAGGAAACGGGGATGGAAAGGAAGGAAACGCAGGGGAAAAACTAGAGTTACTCTGCGTTAGAAAGGAAGAACAACAACAACAACAAAAAAGTAGAAATGAATAAACAAGCAGAATCGAAAACAACTATATAAATAAATCAACACTGGGAAGGAGAGAGGAAAGGTAGGGTGCATGGGGAAGGGGGAGATGAAGGGGGAAATAATCTGAAAGTTACCAGAAACATTATTTAGTAGCAATTCCCCTTGTCCTTGTCAAAGCCAGAGACAGAGAGAAAAAAAAAAAAAAAAAAAAAGAAGAAAGCAGCTATATGTGTATACATATATATACGTTCGTATATACACACACACACATATGTATTTCTCAGCCGTTCCTAGGCAGCGGAGGTAGCGGCGGCGGCAGCAGCACCAGCAGCAAGCTTTCCCCTGTGAAACCCGTGCTACTGAGCAGGCAGGGAGCAGGGAAATCGCGCTGCTGGGGGAAAAGCTAAGAGAGAAAAAAAGCGTGGAACAATTGCAGAGAGAGACACACACAGAGAGACACTCACGCACGCACACAAAAAGCTAGTGAATAATTTTTGCTGCTATTTTTTAATAGTGGCCGCCATCAGCAGCAGCAACAGAGGAGAGCAAATCGGACAGGCCCCTCTTAAGAGAGGATTTATATATAGGTAAGTGTTGGAGATTTAAACCTACCCTTTGCGCCATCAGTCTGCGCTCCAATAAACTCCTGGATGTGTCGTATATTTAATATCCCAGTCCAGCAAAGAAAGTGATTTAGAGTGAAGAAGATTCCTTTTTTTTTTTTTTTTTTTTTCCCGCAACCCACTTACAGACTTCTCCTATCCTCCAATATGGGTAAATAATAATAATAACAACAATAACAACAAGAATAGATAAAACAGTCAAGAACCACGATGAGTTTCTGTGTTTTCTTCTTTTTTCTCTCCCTTTCTCTCTTTCCTTTTTCTCTCTTTTTCCTTTTTTCTTTCTCTACGCGAAAAAAAAAATAATAAAAAATTGTCAAGCCCCCAAACTGAAGGTTACGATCGGCCCGTCAGCAACCCACATGTAACCAAACTGTCGTGTCTCATGGCTTTTTGCCACTCCAGCTGTCAATCAAAGCCAGGGAATGTCAAGGTAGTGAATGAATGATGGTTGATGATGATGAAGAAGAGAGGAGGAATCTTTTTAACCCCGGTTTCTTCTTCCAGTAACTCCGCGCTCGGGTTTTGCCTTTTAGAATCGCTATAGGCTTGGCTGGTTGGTTTGGTTTTTTTTTTTTTTTCTTTCTTTTTTTTTTTTTTTTTTTTTTTTTTTGAAGTACTGTGAAGGGGGGTGGGGAAAGATGCGAAGAAAAATGGAATAGTTTGCAAAGCGCGGACTTCCCCCTCTATCCTTTTTTTTTTTTTTTTCCTCCTTTCCTCCTCCTCCTCCCGGCAGGTATTTTGTCTCCCTCTCTCCCTCGCGCTCTGATGAGTGAGTGTCAGTAAGTGTTGGCAGGTTGGCTGCTGGCTGCCTTATAGAAGAGGCTCAGTTTTGCAGCGCTGATCGGCGGGAGAATGAAGTGACGGAACCCGGAAGTAGTGGTGGCCATAGCCAGTCCTGCAGCGCGGCGGCGGCGGCGGCGGGGAGCGGCGGCGGGGAGCGGCGGCGGCGGCGGCGGTGGCGGGGAGCGGCGGGCGCGGGGCGGCGGGCGCGGGGCGGCGGGGGCGCCCCAGCCAGCTGAGCGCCGGGGATGCGCAGCGCGCCGGCGGGGCGGCCGCGGCGCCGCGCGGGGGGAGCCGCGCAGCAGCCCCTGCCCCGAGAGAAGCAACGCGTGTAGGAAGGAGCGAGCGAGCGTGCGAGCGAGAGAGAGGGAGGGAAGGAGCGGGGAGGGAGGGAGGGAGCGGGGAGGGAGGGAGCGAGGGAGGGAGGGGAGGAAGGACAGGGAGAGTGCGTGTGTGCGAGAGGGGGGGAGAGGCAGGGGAAAACTGCAGAGAGCGAGAAGAAAAGTGCGATAGAAGGCCAGCCCCGGGTTGGTTTGCGCTAGATTATTTTAGTAACCAAATACTTTCCGATTGCCCGCGATGTTTAGCGGTCTGATTTACGCGCTGAATTATCGGTGTAAATCGCCGGCTGTCGCCGTTGCCGCGGAGGGAACGCGAGGCCGGGGGCACGGGGGGCTACGGGGCGCGGGGGGGGGGCGTCCCCGGGAGGCAAGCCCGCCCCGGCAGGGTGCCCGCAGCTCCGGCAGCGCCCGCGCTGCCAGAGGGGGTCCTGCCCGCTCACCATTCATTGTGCTTCTCTAAAAATTAATTTTCCAGGGCATGGAGAGAACGGCTCATTCAAACCGTGTTTGGCGCCGCTCTTCCTTAAGTGATCGCTGCGATCAAGCACGCTGTGGATGTAGGGGGAGAGAAGGGGGGGGGGGGGGGGGGGAAGGGGAAATCCCTTTTAGTTTTGAGATTAGGTTGCCAGGCTTTGAAAAGGGCTTAAAAACAAAGTCATGCTCAGCCTTTTGTGCGAGAGATCCAGATGTTATGTAGATTTTTTTTGTTTGCATGTTCATTTTGAGCGGACCAGGCTGTGAGCGCTGCGTTTACGTGTGCATGTAGCTGGACTTTGCCGTAGATCGACGTTGCGCTTGTGGAATGTCTGCTGAAGTATTAGCTCGGTAATGCCTTCTAATGGTAGTGCTAATTACGGTGGGGTTATTTAGCAAATTAAGTGAGCTGATGCACCCCTCACCCTTGAGCACCAAATGAACTTTTCCAAGCACACACTTACACAGAGAGACACGTTAATTTTGGTGTGTTTCTCTCCCCCAATCGTTTTGCCGGAGCTACCCCAGCCTTACCTCAGAGCAGTCAATTACTAAAGCTGGCCAGGATCATCAATCATGGGGGATGCTTGAAGTTTAGGGGAGGAGCGATGGTCAAACTATCGATTGCTGCAGTTTTGTCCTCCCCAGCCCCCCACCCTCGTTCACGGTCCCCTGCACATAAAATCTAAACCAGACTATCCCGTTAATAGTGGGATTTATCAATGATTATGTACCCGGTTATGAATGTGGCCTCATACATAGCTGGCTTTTAAAATACACGGAAGAAAAATATTATTTATTCGGTTAGGTTTTGGTTTATTTTGCTTTGATTTTCGTGGTGATGACGATGATTATATTTTTTTTTTTTTCCTGAAACTTTTAAGAAAATTACTCAAGGGGTAGTTACAGATATTTGGCCTGATTTTAATAGGCGTAGGGAATGAGCTCCAGAGGTCAATAAACCCCTCCAAAATGATGAATGATTGAGTACCTGTGATGATGATAGTGATTACCGGAGCAATTAAACAGTTTGATTAAATGAGCCATCATAACAATGATGTCTGCGGGAAATCAGCCCTCACGTATAAAGAAAGATAGTGTGAAGCGCTGACAAACGCCAGTGGGCATTCCTGCGTGTTCTGATAGCGCCGAGCCCTGCAGAGCAGAGCAGGGCTGTATTTACAAATATGGGGGCAATACCAAGAAAAGTCCTACTTTTAGCCAGAATTGCACCCTGCTTAAAACCAGCCAGGAGCTGGGGAGCAGACCCGGGTTTGGTTTTTTTTTTTTCCTTTTTTTTTTTTAATATCTTTTTTTCCAGAGGATCTCCTCCGAGATTAAAGCTAGTCCTAAGAGCAACCGAATTGCTGTGACTGACTTTCATGGGACTGTAAAGAGAGGTGAGTAAAAAAGCCCTTAGTATGTAGATCTCTTTCAAGCAGTGGTTAAGTCGATTCATTTTGCAGAGAAAAAGCCAGTCTTCTTGTGCAGTATTTTATACTCTGTCGTATAAATCGGTAACGTAATTCAAGATATTCATGGTAATGAATGCTTGGCTAATCCTTTGGGTGCACGGAGACCTGCAGAGCAGTAGGCTATGCAAATCCATTCCTACTTTTACAGCTGTAGTTTTCTAACAGTTTTTCTTTAAGAGATCTAGTCATCCATCGGTGAATGCTATTTGGTTTTTTTTTTTCCTTCTCCCCACCCCGCCCCAAAGATGCAGGGTTTCTAAACTTGTGTGGAATCACTTGGTTGGTATACAGCCCATACAGCCAGCTTAGAGGACATAGCTTAAATATTTGTAGCTTCCAAACTTATTTTTTTTAACCGAGGCAGTGCAAACCTGGAGCCTTGCCTCTTGAGATATGCAAGTGTGTCTCTTTTCAAATAGTTTTAGTATCACCAGAGAATAGGTCTTTACTTCTTTACTTGTAACATGGCCGTGCAAAAGTAATCTAGCTCCACTGAAGGCTCCATGTATTTATTCAGACCTCAAGCTGTGGGAGAAGTTCATCAGTTTTCCTTTCAAAAAGAAGTTTTTAGATTACTTGACTCCCATAGGAAAAAAAAAAAAAAAGCTCTCTTGTTTAGGATATAATCTTAGACCTGATTTTTGTTTATTTCATGATTCTCGTCAAAGTCTCTGTGGATCTCGGTTCTCTTGACTGAGAAATTGTTAGAAAGCAATCTAAAATCAAAGCTGCAAAAGAAGCAGCCAAAGATTTTTGCAGTGTTCAATGCTGCTCCTTTCACTTGTTTCTTTTTTTTGTTTTGTTTTGGTTTTTTTTATATTTCTTTCTTTTTCCTCCTAAACTAATTAACCCCCTGCGCTGGCTCGCCCTGCTGTGCATGTGTGTAATCTGGGACAGAGACCAACTTTAAAAAATTATTTTAACTTGTAGAAAAGTGTAATTTCATACGGTAAATAAAGGGCTTTCATGTTCCTCCTGTGTCCCTTTTTTTTTTTTTTTTTTCCCCGTGAAAAGAGTTGGAGCTTTTTTCTTCTTCACTATCCCAGTGGATTAAAGCACACAGAGAACATGGTTTATAAAGAGCTACAGTTTAGCCATTAAAAAGGAATCTCAATTTAGCGCCCTTAAGTGAAAGTGCTCAGCTATTAACAAAGATGCTTGTTGGGAACTCGGAGGAAAATGGGATACGTGCGTGCAGGGGGTGCGGGCTACTACAGTCTTAGGTCATTTTTTATTTACTTTTTTTCCCTTTTCCCCAGCCGGGTGATAAACTTCTTTTAAAACAGTAAATCGAGAAAATTAAATCGGCTATTTTCCATTCCTAGTGCATCAATTTCACAGCGAAGGCTGTTTCCAGGAAGAGTGCTGTAGACGAGTCGGTGGGGTCTCTTGTGTGTGTGCTTGGGCTTTTTTTTTGCCTTTCCCCTCCCGTTTTGTTTTTTTTTTAAGATAAGCTCAAAGTCCAAAGAGAAATGAGGTGTCCGGTATGGAAGTGCATCTCAGTCAACAGCCAGCTCCTTTTGCCGAGGCTGGAAATGGTTTTAACAGGCGGTAAAATTTCATCTTGTGGTGTCAAATTGGGGTCAGTTTGGGGTTAGCGCTCTCAGTGTCCGAGCAGGAGCTGTCCAGCTGTGTGGGGATTCATTAAGGGCAAAAGATCCGTTTCAAGAAAAACAATACAAAGACAATCAGAGGGCTAAAGATCCTCTTCAAATCGCATTTTACAAGTGCACCAGAACAAATATGGATGCTGAAACCTATTCCCTTCAAACTCCTAAATCGGCTTCTTAGCCCTTGGAGGGAGGGAGAGAGAAAATCCTCTAAAACTTAAGAAGAGTCTGTTTTCAATCAGCCTTTCCGAAGTGTGGCATCTTAGTCCTTTGCTGGCTTTGAGACGTGACTCCCTCTCTCCCTCCCTCTCTTTTTCCACATCCTTGCAAAAGCGGATGGCACAACAGGTAATATTTCAGATTTCAGGAATATATGCCGCCGGGGACCTTGGACCGCCGTTTGGTACGCGCGTCTGTACCTAGTGCAAAATTTAGTGCAAATAGAAAGTTTCGTGTGTTTTTTGTTTTTTTTTTTTTTTTTTTCCGGGGGGGGGGTGTGGGTAGGGTGGGGAGTGAGGAACAAGCCATGCTCACAGGAAATCCTGTTGGCCCCCTTCGAAAATTTTCTGCACTCCTTGTAGGTGATGCTCCGGTCTTTCGGGCGATTTAGGCTAGATGTACTTTACGGTTCCTAGCATTTGTGGAAAGCACCTATTGCTAATCTGGTTTATTAAATTCGCGTGGTTTAAATCCTCTTAGCGCCCCTACATCTGTTAGAACAATTGACGCCTTGCTACAGGGACAAATAACTTGAACCTTAATCTTGTTTGTAACTTTATTCAATGTTTGTTTGTTTGTGCGCTGAGTTCAAGCATTTCGGGGGGAATGCATTGTGTTCGCAAACACAGGGGCTACGTTTTCTGGCCAAGCTCCCCGTGGACGGGCTGAGGATATCGCCGAACGGGACGACAAATTGTACATATTTGAACCGGCGTTTCATCGTGAACTATCGTTCTAGGAAACGTGTCATTTACTGAAGAAAGTAATTTGCCTTTTAAAATGTGGCTGCGGGATTACATCACCGTGACCCCGTAGTAAAATCCACGGGGATTTTCCTTCTTGTTTTGCTCGCAGGGCGAAGTGTGGGGTGTAAACAGTACCTTTGCCTTTCTGCAATTAGGATTATGCCAGGGTTCAAAGTCCTACCCCCAAATTCGTTCTTTACCCCACTTTCCTCTGCCTTTACGCTTGGTTCTTACAACTTGAGTCACTTTTTATGCGTTTTAACCAAGTTGAGTTCTCGACTTCAGGACTTCTGAGGTGCCATCTCGGGTGCCCCAGGGCAATCCCGCAGTCTCGGTTGTGCAGGTCGCTGGGTTAGGTCTGCATCCGCCTCGGTCCGCTAAACAACCGCCCCCCCCCCCCCCCCGCCCCCCTGATAGTGTACGTCGCTTTTCATTCATCTATAATTTTTCTAAAATCTTTCAATTCAGTCCGTAAAGTCCGTGGTAGCCCATCACGGTGAACTTTTCTTGACCTCGACTGCGGTGTGACTGAGGTCTTCGGGAGCTGGATTAGGAGGAGATTCATGGATTTACCTGCTAACTTCCTTTTTAACTGTCTTTCTTCCCCCCTTCCCTCTTCTTTTAAAGAAAAAAAAAAAGAACTGTCCTCAACTCCCCCACGAAGCAGGAGCGATGCGCGGTCCACCTGCCCCTGCCCCGCCGTGTCCCCTCTGGGTGCGGAGCTCAGACCGCCGCTGCCGGGTTCCCGGCGGGATGCGGCGGTGCCACCGGCAGCCCTCTAGCGCTACCTGGCGGGCCTCCAGCACCATCCCGCTGCCGCGCAAGGCCCCGGCCCCCGCGCGGCAGAGGGGGTGCGGAGCGGTGCTGATCAGTGCGGAGCACTGTGGAACGCTTTGCTTCTCAGCCTCCCGCGGGGCTCCGGGCGCTGCCCCCTCCCCGCATCCCATCGAGCGAGCGGGCTGCGGGGCCGCGGCGAGAAAGGGAACAGAGGGACCCCTTCGCCTTGGGCCGAGTTATCTCACGCTGGTGCGCGTGAAGAGCTGATACCAGACCAGAACGCGGCTTTTTTTTTATTATGTCTTAGGCTTGGAGGTTTGTAGAAGTGAAGCCCATAAACAGCCAACGCGCCTGTTTCCATAATAAACGAGGGAGAGTAAAATACCTGCCAGGGCTCCCCACTAACGCTATGTGGCTGCTTCAACTGGGGCAGCTAAAAACCTAGTTTGCATTTGCTGGAAGAAGCCCAAAGCATTAACAAAATCCATCTTTCCAATGTGACATCCTAACAAAAAGGACAGTTAGAGCAAAGTAAATCGCTTTAGTGTGGTATCAGACCATCCACGAAGGCTCCAAACTCCTCTCAGAGCTCTGTTCTTGCACACTCAAAATATTCCCTTTTGTTCTCCAGCTGCCTATAAAACTCCAGAAGAGGAGAGCTCTCCTTTTTACGCAGGAATTCTTGGTCCGGAGAGAACAATATCCTCCTACCTCCTTTTGAAATGATACGGAGACCCTCACAACACACGGGCGAGCACTCCAAGTAGGAGTCTCCCTCTTTTTTGTTTTTTTTCCCCCGATTTTTTTCCCCAAAGAGCTGCTCGGCCCATTGTTTGAAGTGGGATTTAGCACGCAGCCCAAAGGGAAGAAAAAAAAAATAAATAAAATCTAAGGAGCCCCGTTTGGTATTGCACGGAGAAAGAGCTGACAAAATATTACAGCTTGTCTCCTAGAAGGACGTGAGACGTGATGGGAGCTGGCGGTGTGTTTCCGAAAGAAAGGTTTTTTTTATGTTTGGGTGGTGTTTTTTTTTTTTGTCCCCCCCCCCCCCCCAAGATTGTGATCGCCTTTGTACGTCTTTCTTTTGATCCCACAAAGAGAATGCCATATCCATATATGTGTTTGCTCTCCGTACAAGAAATGCAAAGGACCGCACAATAGAATATGCGGCCGGTTAGTCCTCATAATGCTTAGTTTTGCTGTAATTAATTGAAAACAGTTATTAGGTCGTCATTGGCAATAGCATAAATAATTGCCGCAGATTTTTACTTAAAATTGACCGGTCACAGAGTGATAGATCGATTCGAGGTATAAAAATGATGTATCAAAACATCAATGTCGATTATTTGAAATATTGTAGTCAAATCTTTTTATTGCTTCATCGGTTAAGTGTCTGAAAGTGCTGTGTTCCAACATATATTTATGTTGTCAATACTGTCAAAACTGTCAGTTTTATTACAGTGGATTTGTAATACCATTTCGGATTTGCTCATTTACATAAAATGTCCACCCCAGATACCCCTCCTTTTCTCCATCTCTGAAAATCTATGTCAGTTTAATGAAAGGATTCAGAGACTCATGCCTGAAGAAAAAAAAAAAAAAAAAAGAAATAGAAGAAAGAAAAGAAAAGAAAAAGGGAGATATTGCTCCATTAAGTCCAACTTAAACCTCCCTTTGGAAAGCTTGGGCTAGTTCTAACCTGCCATAAGAGGGAATTCCCTCCCTCCCCCGTCCCTCCCCCCTTTATTTCCTCAGTAGGATTTAAACACTTTTCATACCCTCACACCTAGATGAAACCCTTCGGGAGGATTGAGGACCCGTGCGGGGAGACAGCCGAACCCCAGCACACCTGTGAGTGCGGAACCCTCCCAGAGAGCCGCAGCGCACACGTGGAGCTTCGTCCCTCTAGAAAGGAGACAAAAGCAGCAGTAAACGTGTGTGTGATCCTTTCTTAACGGGTTTAAGCCCAAAGGAAAAAGCAAATTGGACGCAGTATTGATCATTTGATGTGACACCCCCCCCCCCCCCGGCTCCCATTTTATCAGGGTCTGATTATTCGCTTTAACTATAAGCGCTGATTTGTTATTAGCTGGGCTTAGGCACCTCTCTAATTTTCTCCAAGACCTCATTTGAAGGATAGAAAAACTGAGGAATAAATAAATCCATTTACACTCTAAACACTCTCCCATCGAGCAAACAGTGAAATTGGAAAAGTAACTTTACTCCCCACCCCTGTCGGGAGGATGAGGGTATTTTAAAGGCGTTGGTAAGGTGGACCTGAGGTGTGTGTGTGTGGGGGGAGGGGCTGTCTTCTTCCTTCCTTCCTTTTTTTTTTTCCTTTCCCCAAGGGATATGTGTGTTTAAAGAGATGTTGAAGAGATTTCTGAGTTCACAAGAAAGGAGAGGTCTGTTTGGGGAATGACAGCGCACCCGGCAGGTATTTTCATGACCGTCCCTTCCTTTAAATCCTTCGAATTTCTTTGGTTCTTTCCATGCAGAATATCTTCCCCAGACCAAGTATGATTTCTGTTGTAATTCGTGTGTGTGTATTTGTGAACCCTTCTGAGGTAAATTGAGAAGTAAGCTGCGCAAAAGGAGGAAATCGCCCCTGGGGTGCTTTGTTTACTTTGGTTTGTAAAATCCTGCTAGGAGATGGTTTCCTCAGTGTGTGGCAAGTGTTTCTTCAAGAAATTCATCAGCCCTTCTACAGTTACTTCGAGCTCTGAGGGAAGAGAGCTGCCATCACTTTCTCACATCCCAAGGTGTTGCATGGAGGAGAGAAGAAAAGGCTGGAGCATTTAATTGGGGGGGGGGGGGGGAGAGAGAGAAGGTTGAGGGATAGAGGAGGCTGCAGAAAGCGGTTCCCAGCCTGTACCTGGAAAAGAAAAACCTGCAAGGGTGTATCTGGGAGATGTGTGCCACTGAGAGATGGGGAAAGTACCCCATCTCGTGCAGTAATTAGTCTGAACAATAAACATAATTGGAATAAAATCAGTTGGAAATTCCTGCGTTTTTAATTACGTTTCATTTTGTGGTAAGCCGTAAAATTATGAATGCCTCTCAATTAAACACTATCCACTTGTAAAGCATTTAACAACAATTACTCCTTAATCAGTTGGAATGTTAGCCACAAATGATGCTGTTAAACATCAAAGGGACGCCTTAGACGTTACCTTTTAGTCATAAGTAAGAGGATTAATTTCTATAATTAGAGGGGATAAATATGTGCATAAATAAATCTATTTTTTTACACGTTCTCATCCTACCCGGGAGAGGCGAGGGTCCTTGACATCGCCGGCACTTCTGGCTCTCCTCCGGCTCAGAGGAGGCAACCCAGTCTCAGAGAGGTGAGAACACCTCTCCGGGGAGGCTTGATTCTGCAGGTCGCTCCGCGCCTCTTTGCGCCTCTCTGCGGGCACCGGTAAGGCAAGCGTTCCTGCCGCCGCAGACGGGCTGGGGCTCGGGCCCGCCGCAGGCACGGGGCTTCGGGAGGAATACGCTGGGCTCCTTGGCATGTATTTACCTTTTCTTGCGGCACCTGGGGTCTACCTGGTGGTTCGGCTCCCTCGGGAACAATTTGCCGCCCCAAACGAAGCTCTAGATTTGAGCTGAATACCGCAAATAAAATTAACATGACCTTGATTACACCCTGCAGGAATATCTCATTTACCTAATGACTTTATGTCACGTACGCAGAGGGTCAATTTCCTTTTAACCTTTCCCATCGCTGCAGTAAGCATTCTTTTATAATCAATGGTTGTTTGAATAATCAATTCACGTTTTATGATCCCTGACAAACTCAATATCTGTGTGCCTCGTTTCAGCAAAGCAGCAAGCTCTTCTCCGCGCCGTTTTCACGTCCGAAGAGTTTGAGGCGGGCTTTCCCGGCTCCCCGGGGAGCCTCCCCGGGCCTCGCAGGGCAGCAGCGACCGGGATCTCCTGGGGACTGCGCCTCCCGCCCCGCTCCGCCGCCGTGGAGGCTCCGTGCATAGGCACTGCCCCCACGGGAGGATGCGCCTCAGCACGAAGGCGCAGGCTTGAGGAGGCGCGGCGCCGACCGGCAGCCCTTCGCATCTCTCCAGAGCTGGACATGCACTTTCCAATCGCTGGGCGCAAAATATGAGGTTTTCCCACTTCCCCCACTTCCCGTCCCTCCTGGTCTCCATCCTGGGAATGTGCAGCAAGAGCCCGAGAGCCAGGAACTGTTCCCCCTTTCTGCATTTGCCGGGGCAAGCGGACGTGGGGGAACGAAGTTCCCCCTGCTCTGAAGGCGGAGGCCGCCTCCCTAAAGGCTTGTGGGGAAGAGCTGTGTCCGATGCCGCACCGGCACACGGGGAGACCTTGAATGAGTCTTGGCGTTAGAGTAACTGTCACGCTGATTGAGGTCCACGATTCCCTCACGCCCACCAGCCCCAGCCCCTTTGTCACCTCTCCCAGCCGCCTCCAAACTGAGGGTCGGGAAACTTGCCCCCCCCCCCCCCCCCGCACCACTCGAGTGCAGCAGTGTACACGGGAGGGGAAGGGGTTGAAGCTGAACTTTGCAAATGTTTTTTCTATAAGTAGCTCACATTTGGTGTGATCTATGGTGTGAGTCAGGAACAGAGACTTATTGCAACCCTGTTCCCTCTATTGGATAATTAATGCTGATTCATAGCGGTTTCTACCTACGAATATGTGTTTCGTTTTTCTCTGCCGGGTCCATGGTTCTTTGGTATGTTGTTATTCCCTGAAAGGTAATTGCACTTGATATTCTCTCGGGGAAGTCTCATTAGCCAAGGGTAGGGTGGCGTTGCCAATCTCAGATTCTTTCAACAATTCAATGCAAACGTTTGCCCCAAAGGTTTAGTACAGCACTCCCAGCTCCCAGAACAGCCCTTGGATAAAGCATTTCCCCTAAGTAGCCTTAGGTCTAAAAAGAAGTACATATATATATATGTGTGTGTATATATACATATGAAATATATATATATTTTCCTACCCAAGCAGGATACATATTAATTTAGGTTTTTCTTAGTTTAACCCCTCACTGTAAGTGATCTAAGCTACACAAGAAAACTAAACATGTTGCCTTGGACTGCAGGACTTTGCAGGACACAATCATGGATGAAGGATTAGAAAAGGCACCACATCTCCTTCTCCTATATATGCATTCCTCTACACTGTTATAAGATTTACAAAATGCATGTTGAAAACACTTTTCCACTGCCCACCATTGCAGACCTACACTTGCCTTCTTTCTCACACATGCCTGCTGTCATCTCTTGGGCTCCTTTCATCTCTCCTGCTAAATTAATTACCTCACTAATGCAAGGCAATGAGACTCGGGTATAACGTAAGTCAGGGAAAATACATTACTTGATATGTATTACTGTATGAAGGTGAATCCTCCATGATTATTCTCACTTTATTTTTCTCTCTCTGTTGTTCATAATTTTGAAAATCTTATTCCATTTGGGTCTTGGTAGGTTGAACAGGATGATTCACAGTAGCATTGCAGAGAAGAGCTGTTTCTCAAGGGAGAAAATGGTTCCTACAGGACTGATGAAGAGGAAGCAGAGGGACAACACTAGTCATAACATGTTCTTGGACATCACCAGGTTTTCCATGTTAGAATAAAAAAATCTCGGTATCTGCATTCATGGTGAATTAGATGGTATATTCTCCCTGGTAATGGTGTTAAAGGGCAGAGGCTGCTCTGAATTCTAAACAACAAACCCTGGGTCTAAATTGTATATCTAACTGTCTTACTGTGTTTACATATTTCCACTCACCATGTTTTTCCCATCACAGTTAGCCAATAAACTCAAACAGCAAATCTCATCTGTGCTGTAGCACCACTGACTGTAATGTTGGTACATTAGAAAGGAAATTGTCCTATATCCTGACGCTGCGTAACAAAGTAGGTCCAAAACTCTAGACCCTGAGATGCTACCAGTTTTAATCCTTGCTCATAAGAAAGGCTGCCAGGGTCTATAGGCCTCATCTATTAGGGGGACCAAAAGTTCATAGAAAAACAGCTCAGTGCTGTGAATCTCTGTTAACAATGTTTTATATGCTGACAGCCTTCAACATCTTCAAGCCCAAATCTCTGTCCCAAGGTCCCATTTGACTGAAGGAGAATGTGAGCTAAGGACACAGGGTGGGATTCTGCAGGGTAGTTTTGCAGGATGCCAAGTCTGCCTGTGCGAAGTAGACAGCTTTCCAGGTCCTACTGATAGTAATTGTGAGCAGTCACAACCCTTGCAGTAAGCTCTCAGCACAAGAAAACATTAGTTCTTTAATTCATACTTTTGTGATTCACAGCTATGGGTTTTTTTTGACACTTTAAGTATCTCTCATGTCATGGTGGTACATTCTGCTTTTTCAAAAGTGTTTTTCAAAATGAACAGGCTTTTCAGTAATGAAACATGATCAAGTTACTCTTCTAATAGATTTCTTTTTTAAAGTACATGCTAAATTTAAAACGCCTCATGCATTTATAAACCATCACTAATAGTTCTATTGATCAATGAGATAAATAGCTCTAGGAGAAGCTTTTTTTTTTTTTTTTTAGGAGATAAACATAAACAGCATTGAAAAAATAACACACAAGTCATTGTCTTGTACTCTTACCTTGAGGCTGTATTACGATCACAGTAAGACATATCTAGGCATGTGTCATACTGGATAACACTATTTCTTGGGTGCATGAGGGCACATGACTTTACCTTGGACTTCACAACAGCTGAGACATGCCATTTAAAAACATGGTCCTGGAATTACTAACCTACTAATATATAATTATTAATGTATATATGAGATACTTTTAAATTTTTTTTTCACATTAAATACTTGTACCATTTTATTTCTATTATTCATGTGCAAAGCTAAAAATAAACATTTGCAATATTTTTCTCTTTTATGGAAGAGCTGAAAAAACTGTTCATTTGAAATGAACTCTTGGATGAACGCAGCCATATTTTCTGGGCTTGGATCTCTTATTCCCAGTTGGGAACCCCACATCAGATCTGGGCAGTGCAATTGGTCCTCAGAGGTAGAGCTCTCTTTACTTCAAAATATTCACCAAGAATAGCTTAGGCAAACAGTTTCCAGCCTAAGAATCATTCACAATATGTTCAGCTGGGCTTTTCATTTCATTACTCTTGAAGTGTCAATGGTCACTTATCACACTTGCTCTATTTCCCAACAGGCTGGTTGAAGACTTTTAAACAGGAGACTAAATGAATAATAAAAGTGCCCGAGAAATATCTGTGTCTGTGCCAGCATGCTTTTGTTTTGTACAGGTATTCATCCAAAGCC
Organism: Pezoporus flaviventris; assembly: GCF_033815535.1. Taxonomy (NCBI): domain Eukaryota; kingdom Metazoa; phylum Chordata; class Aves; order Psittaciformes; family Psittacidae; genus Pezoporus; species Pezoporus flaviventris. Next base: position 18,174,555 of record NW_026892584.1, on the reverse strand, counting down.
TCATTCTGGCTCCGAATGAGCAGGATTCAATCCATAAAGGAAATGTATTCACCTAATACTTGTTCAAAGAAAAATCCTGCTTCCTTTAATGTTCACGTATATGATCATAAACATGATCAAAACATGAGCCATCTGAACCCCCTAGAGCTGCCTTGTAAATAGGGTTGCAGTATGAACCCAAGAACATAACTGGTTTTGTCACTCTAGGTTAATTTCAGCTATCAAACACCACAGAAAATCATCAATTGCCTTTCTTCTCCCCACTGGTTTAACTTCAGATCACTTCCCCTGGCAAATGGCTTTTGATACTCAAGTAAGATCATAAGCGCATTTTTTTTTTACTGTTGTTTCCAGACTTCATTTGTTGAAGAAGGTCCTGTCGGCAGCCAATATGTTCCTGGTAACTGTTTGTTCCTGAAATAAACATCTAGCACAATTCTTAGTATTTGGGAGAGGCATTGCTTTCATTACATAATCTTCCATGCAAGGGAAAAAACAATGCAAAGAAAGACCTTGATCCTGCTTTCCTTGGGCACCTCACAGTTCAACAGACTTCTTATTTATTTATTTTAGATTAGCAAGCTTGCAAAGAATGGGATTTCAGACTCCCTGTGCTGCAATTATTATACTTGTAGATGGATTATTTTGTTTGCTGGGGAAGGGCATACTATTATATAAGTATTCTTAATTTGAGGATTTATTCTACTGGATTTATCATAGCCACAAAAATAAGTCAAATGAAGTTTTTTTTTCCTTTGTTAATGAAGTGTTATCAGTGAACTCTTATAAGTCAGAGGAATTAATTCTAAATCATTAGTTGGATTTGAAGATCTGAACTGTCCTAAAGCTTGAAACATTAGGATGAGAGGGCTTAGTCTTGATATTTCTTTCTGAACGCAATATTAAATAAAAACATTGCTATTCCAATAAACATGCGAAGTGATGTTGATGCAAATTCAGGAACAGAGAACAGAAGGAGTTCATGGACCTCATTCTCTTTGCTTAAGCAGGAGAAACTAGTGAAGTTAATGGAATTACAGTGATATAAAACTGTAGTAAGGTGAGAATTGCACAACTTCTTTTAACTAGATGCTATTACTTTAAAAACAGAGTTTACTTCACTAAACAATCTGCAAATAAACACAAAACAAAGGGCAAATGAGACATATTACAAGTAAGCATGCATGCCAAAAAGGTAAGTGCAAATTAGATTTGAATATTCATGAGGCACAAATCATTGACAGTTTGAAATAATGCAAAACAGCTTTATAAATGAGGTTAAGGCAAGGGACATCAAAGAAAGTCATTGCTAAATCAATAGCAATTTGATTGTGCATATACTTGTAAATTGTGGTTACAGTTTTTGTGACGTGGGAGAAAAATACCGCACATGTAGTGAAGAAAGGACACATAAATATTCTTTTCAAATGTGTTATATTTTTGCAATTCAGCATGTACTTGGAGACCTGCCATGTCTAAAGCGACCAGACATCATTTTTTAATTTTTCCCCCAAGAGAATTATAGTTACTTCCTTTGAGTATCCAATCTCTGTGTTGCTTAGTATGAAAAAAAAATCAGTTGTCAATAGTACCTGAACATCAATACTGTAAAATAGAATACTTACTTGACTTGTCTCATGTAGAAGGATGACCTGCTAATTAAAGTAATGTCATAAAATCATAACCAGTGGAGGTTATCTACTTGTTTCAGAGAATTTAGTTCTCAGAAGTGGGAATCAGATGAGTTGCAAGTCTCAGAGCAAACTGCTGGAGCATGGGGATTTAAAAGAATGATAGCTTGAAGGATAGCCAGCCTGACCATTTAAATCAGAGCTTCTTCGTTTTTCTGGCTGTAAGCATCAATAAAGTATTGGATTTCCTGTCTTATTTGTGAATTCTGAGGATATTTGAAATTGAATGGTTTAAAATGTTGATGACAACACAGAACCAAAAGGCAAAACTGCCAGAAGTAATCTGCCTCTTTAAAATTAATCCCTTTGTTTTTCTTACGGGTTTACATTATTATTACTTAATACTCACTTTAAATACTAGCCGATTCTCTTTCTTCAATGTCCTTTACATCCAGAGAGATGTCCTTACTCTCTGGCATGACAGATGAAGCTTCACTGGGTCAAGTGAAGCTAAATATATACATTTACCAACACTGACAGCAAAACCAAGCAGGGATATCATTTTGGAAATGGTATGGGGTACTCTGCTTCTTTAAGAAGTACACGAATTCTTGCAGTGCTGCCTTTAAAAGCATCCACTCACATGAATGAAGCTGGCAATTAACTTGTGTCAAAACATTGTAGAAGGAGAAACCCAGATGTCGAATAACTTAGAAAAGGGATAACCTCATGTCCTCCCCAATCCCCTAGATGAGCTTGTCAGAAGCTGATGTGTCTCTCATGCCATCACAATATCGAAAGATACTTGTGTGTGCCATGTTTAAATTCAGAGAGCTTTCTGCTATAAATTCTTTAAATCTGCTTATTCCTCAGCATGAATAAACAATAGATAAGTTAGAAACAGTCATTTAGGATTGTAAAAGGCCAGATTACCATTTCAGGGATATTCCCTCTGACCTTCAGAATCTGTGAAGAGAGAAATGAATCTCCCTTTAGGAAGAGCAAAAGGGAAAGTTACCTCATGGGCATAGCAGAGATTTTGAAATCAACAGTCTTAGATTTCCTTCTGGCTCTGTCACTGTAACTGCACAGGTTTATCAGAGGTGAATTATATGCCTCCCTCCATATCTATAAAATGAAGCTCACAATACCTAGTTTTATGCTGCCATAACACAGAATTCCTAGGAGAACATGAGATCCTCTGATTAGGTACCAATACATGCCCCTACATCGACTTTGTAATCTTTACCTTTAGATTGCCTGTTTATAATGTCTTGCACTTCAGTAAAGCATATAGTTTTCATTTAAATGAGAAATTACCATCTCTTTACATTAGAAATTCTCAAAACTGCAAGTGTGTGCCTAGAAACAGAGGAAATAAATACCAAAACTCTTCTATGCTTTTTAGACTTACACTGCACCCTTCACCATGGAATATGAACGCTGCTTAAAAAAAAAAAGTGACTCACCTGGATGGGCTCAGCTCAGAGTAGCTATTGCATTACTTATGAAAATAGGTAAATGGCATTACAGATCATTCTTCAGTTTGGCAGAAGAATACCAACAGCCTGTGCTAGGTCAAAATTTTAAAGGGTTGGGTTAGTTTCATTTTCTGGCAAATTAATTTTTTTCTCAAAGGACATAGAAAAAAATGAGCAAAAATTAATGCAGCCAAAGTGCATGAGTGTCTTCAGTTCCCAGAAAGTCCCCTGATTAATTTTATCAGGATTATTATTTCTACTAAATTCCCAGAGTTCTCCTCTCCTCTCCTCTCCTCTCCTCTCCTCTCCTCTCCTCTCCTCTCCTCTCCTCTCCTCTCCTCTCCTCTCCTCTCCTCTCCTCTCCTCTCCTCTCCTCTCCTCTCCTCTCCTCTCCTCTCCCTCTCCCTCTCCTCCTTGCAGTAGCTGGTTTTTGATTTTCGTATGCAGTATTTCACCTTCAACTTCACCTCTCCTTTTGGGGAAATATATATTTCTATTGAAATTTTAGGCTTTTACTCCTTCCATTTACAGTATACACCAGGTTTCTTAGGGGATAAGGGACAAAGCTTTAAAGACCACCACTACTTTCCCAAGGCAGGTTCCTCAAACTCTCTCCTGAGCAGGACATGGTTTATCCACATCTGAATTATTAAAATCCCTTGAGGGAGAGAGCAAAGGTATAGTAGGGGGCAGGTATAGTAGGGGGCTCATGTCCATATCTCTGTGGTTCCTGCTTACTTGGGTAGACATTCCTTCTGAAAATTTTCAAAATTTTGTTTGTGTGGTTACCAGCGGGAGATAAGGGAATGAGCTGGTAACAAGGTGAGAAGACAGCATAACTACTTTTTATCCCCTTCTCCAAACTAACCTGCGTTGATATTTTCCTATGGGTCTTTGATCAGAATCCAGGAAGGAAAAAGAGACCCAAAGTCCAAAACTGGTCTCCTAGTCACCTCATCCATGCAATAGAGAGTGGAATGGAAATTAATACAGCAGCTCTAACAATCTTGTACCTGATGAAAGGAAGGATTGCTAAGGTGAGCAGAGAAGGGTTGCCTCCAAACAGAGACATCAAACACTGTAATCACCCAGCAAATGAACCACTAGTGCCTAAATCCTATAATGTAGATTCTTAGCTGACATGTCAGTTGGAGACAAGGAAAATGGTCTGCTATAAAATGTGAATCCGTGCAGATAATTCACCATCATCAGTGACCTTGAGATCATGGAGTCACAGTATATCCCTGACGCACTGAAGGCCCAAAGACAAGGTTTTTGCATGTATATAAGTCCATAGGGATTTGACTGAAGACAGTGTTGTTACACTATCATTATAGGAAAAGAAATAGATTACAAAATAATAGAAGTCATAAAGGAAGATCCTAGAACATCACTTACATTTCTAATCAATTATAATGCAAGACAGCTTCCCTTACATACTTCACATACCCACAAATTCTCTTTCGTTGATACAAGAAAATAGCTCTGCTGATGGGGTCCTATAATTTTTCCCTACTAAATTTCATTCAAAATGCTAATACTTCTGAAATAAAAAATACTTGTGTAATATATTTTATCTTTAAAATAAATTTGATAATTGCCAAATCCTAGTTGTCAATATAATATTAGATCATGTGTGACACAGACTTCACATGTGTCAACAAGTAAATTTGTCTCCTTCTGTTATTTCAAATAAGAGACAGAGACACAATCCTCACTGATCAGTTGGAAACAAAAATGCTTTACCTTTTGTTATTTCAATGCCATCTGTTAAAATAAACCAAATGCCAAACTTACTACATACACAGGGCACTAAAATTGCTTTTTAATTTGTATTGCATATTTTAAGGAAAGCAATGCATTTCTATATATTCTGACTTCTTTACATGAATTATGTACTGCAAGTGACATCTACTGGAGAAAGCAGAGCTAAATGCCTGCTCTACAAACTTTTTTTTTCTTTTTTCTATTAAAAGGGGCTCCTCTCCAGGAAATACAGCTCTTATTTAATAGAAACCTTGCATCTCTCTGCATCAAAATGCAGTTACATAAGTGTTTTCAGGATAGTTACAGCAAACATGTAAGACTGTCCTTTTCATACTACAGAAAGTACAGAAGGCCTTTCCTTTCCTTTTTTTTCCCCCTGATTTCTTTATAAAGAAGCTGTTAAGATCACAAATCCTCTGAGTTTACAATAAAAGACTTTTTTAAAATAACAATTGTTTGATCATGGCATGGAGTCATCCTTGGTGCTATAAAATGATGCAGCGCATATTATAAAAATATCCACCAAAAGAAGGTTCAAGTTTCAAGCTTACATGTTAACAGATGTTATACTTCAAACAGAAATTTAGTTGAAGACCTAATGCAGAACCATACTATTGTCAATAATATTGACACTATTATCGAAGAAGTCTGACAGCCTGTGCATTTTTAACGTTATTACTGGTTGGAGTTATCTATTGGAACACAAATTCATAAATACCTGGACTATGTTAAAACACTTGAAATCTGTTGCTATCAAATGTTGCATGGTTGTGGTGCCTAAGAGCAGCATGTCTCAAAAAAGCCCCTTTTCATTCAGTGAAATATAATAAAAATCCAAGGAACACTGGGACTAACGCAGAAAACTGTGAACTCAGAGGCTCATTGCCACTCAGAGCTCCTGGGAGTGTCGTTACTTCTTAAGATGGGCTCTTGAATTCTTGCTTAAAAGCCAGCTAAAGTCTGGAAGCACCAAATAATCCAAACTGTTCTTACTTGATTCCAAGACAGTGAATCCTAAACAATTGCAATTACTTTTAAAACTGTGTTGGCAAATCACTTCTAAAACCACTGTCAATTTGGGGGAAATTTCCCTAGTGTAGATCAAACCCTAGGGTTAAAATATGTATTCCCCACCAAGCGTGGGAGTGAGTTTCTGATCCAGAGAAATCAGCTCAGAAAGTAAATCAATAGCCAGCAGCCCTTTAAGGATTTGTTTATCTACTGCTGATATTAAGTTAGTTGCATTTTCCTCCATCAAACATATGTCCCTTTTATTTTATAAGGAAAATCTGATTTTGAAGGTTAAGCATTAACAAACTGAAAAGGGACACCCATTTATGCAGAAGTGAGAAGCAGATACATTTGTCTGTTTAGAACAAGTGCAGGAAGAGAGATATCAGTAATTGTTCAAATGCCATTAAGCGGATAATCTTTACGCAATATATCTGGGCCTGTTTGTCCCCTCTAGCAGTGAAAACCCCAGGGAATGGGCTAAAGGGACAATATTTCCCAAAGGATTTCCATATAGAAATGGCTCCTGATTCGTTCCAGTGAAGGTGAGTGTCGTGGTTTAAACCCAGTCAGGTAATTCGTTCGCTCACTTCCCCCCCTTTCTTGCCCTCCCCCTGCTCTCGGAGGGACGGAGAGGAGAATCAAAAGAATGCAACTCCCACGGGTTGAGATAAGAACAGTTTAGTAACTAAGGTATAACACAAATCACTACTGCTACCACCAATGATAATAATGATAAAGGAAATAACAAGGGAAGAGAATACAACACCTCACCACCCGCTGACCGATAACTCGCCCCCCAAGCCCGACCAAGCTCCGACCGATACCTCCTCCAACCCTGCAGTCCCCCAGCCCTTCTGGCTAACTCCCAGTTACCTCCTGGGCATGACGTGCTGTGGTATGGAATACCTCTTTGGTCAGTTTGGGTCAGGTGTCCTGTCTCTGCTTCCTCCTGGCTTCCCCTCCTCCCTGGCAGAGCATGAGGCTCACAAAGTCCTTGGCCAAACCAAAACATCGCTATCAGCTCTGTTCCCGAGCCGAAAGTCAAAACACTGCACTGCACCAGCTACCAAGGAGGAGAAACATGACTGCTACTGCTGAACCCAGGACAGTGAGTCATACCCTTTCTCTACTTTGTGGCAGAACAGACTGTAGAGTCAACTCTCAGACCTGCTGGATTCCAGAGTTCAAAACTATTTGTGTGAAGATAGATCTTATGTGTTGACCTGTGCTTTATGTTCTTGGTATCTCATTCCATACTTTGGCAAAGCTGCTACATCCACATTAATTCCCAAAGCTTCCCTAGACAATGGCTGTCATCTGGTATTCACATTTTTCTCAATATCTATGGATGGATGAGAGGAAGTTATATCTCACATTTTGTCCCAATATCTTCCTCTTTACCTTTTCCCTTTAGGAGCCCTCAGATTTCCAATGAGGGCATATGGAGTCCTGAGAAAGGAGAATGGTGCAAAAAGTGATTGATAGGAAGAATTATGATCTGAACATGTAGAGCCTTTCATCAAGTAGTTATGGAACTATAGCAAGAGGTTTAGATTTCTGGATACAGAAATAATGATAATCATAATCTGGAGAGATTATGATGATACCTAAAATAACATTGATTGTAAAAGATGCATATTACCTGTTAGAAGTGGTGTTAGCTGGACAGGTAGCATGAAAAACTGTAATGCAATAACTAAACTGGACCTCAGACTTTGGCTTTGTAACGTAATTAGTAGTTTACAATAACCTGTCTTGTCTAAATTCTTATTACTAGAAATTGCCAGAAATTAATTCCTGCTGTCTGCATGACCTGAGGTCTGCCCTTCACAGCAGAGGCTGGAATCTTCAAACAGGTTTTCACTTCTGACCTAAACTAAGCTTTTCTGATGTTAAAATTAAATTTCACTATAATCTTCTATCAGTGCTTGCCAAATGCCTTAGAAAAGTCTAAAACAGAAATGTATTTTTAGAATCTGAAAAGAGTACATATTCTAAAAATCAACCCTATACAATAATCTAGATTTTTGCTGTAATAAGACTTCAATCATTTTTATTCAACAATTTCATTTTCCTTATTTTCTCTAAAAATTGCTAAATATAACAGTTGCAAAAGTAAGAATGTAAATTGCCCATTGGAGAACTAGTTCTGACCAGACTCTGCTTTTACATTTTAGTGCATTTATACTGGTGTAAGTGAAGTGTAAAGTGATCAAAAAAAGAGAAGTAGGCAATAGGAGGTGAAGCAGTACTACATATCCCACTGTGGCATTACGTACCTATGCAGAATGACTGTAATTAATGTGCTAGCCATCAGAAAGGACAATGTGACCAGAAAAGAAGCTATTTGAGGGATGAATCATAAAAGCACCTCCATGGTGGTGACAATTAAAATAATTTTTATAGGTTAAAAAAAAATATTATGCATGCTTGCTTACACATATTGACTACAGACAATAAGCCAAAGCCTCCTGACTACACTTTATAGTAAGAGACTATATGGTATTTGATTATGTGTGTCTTGACTTCTGGTGTGAGGAACATGAGTGCTATTTCCTGTGGTTTTGCATGAGACATGTGGGAGCAAGATTACATCTTTCATAAGCTGCCAACCTGATTTCACATAGTCTTGAAAAACATGTCCTCTGGGGAGGAGTATCCACAACCAAGTTGATGTTCTGGATTGCTCTTTGCTTTCTGACCTTTAATTTAGAGGAGCTCTGTTAGCAGATATTTGTAAGAGTCCATCCATCTGCCTACAGTCTCCTCTTCTAAGGTGGCTGCTATGCATCATTTACTCAACCTGAGGGGTACAGTATCTTTTTTGCCTAATGTGGCCTTCATTTTAAATGGTTTAGGATTAAAAAAAAAACAAACAAAACCAAACAACAACAAGCAAAACTGAATTGTGATGGATTAAAAGGTTCCTGTCTAGAGAGAGCACAGCTGTTTAGAGATCTTCTGAATATCCATTTTGAAAATCTAACACGGACAAAAACTCAACACTGAAATGCAACATCTGGAGAAGCTACATTGCCATACAACAGATAAATATGCATTTTAAATCACGTTATTTGTATTGTGTTGGTGGCATTGATGTGATTTAAGATTATAACCTGGTTTCAAATCTTCCAGTTTTAACCTTGCAGGATGTGGCATTTGAGTAAGTATATACAAAGTTCATTTACTCACTCAGAAACTTTTTAGAAAAAGTCCTGAAGCTCTTTCATTTTCACCTTTGGACTGAAATTTTTCCAAGACGTACTCCTCTTGGTTCTTCTGGGATTTCCATTTCTAGTTCCAGTCAGAAGTATTGTAAACACAACCTTTCTCATGTTCAGCATTTTCATACTCCTAACTAGGAGAGATCATAGTCTCTGATGGAAAAAAGGTGCAACCTTATCTTTAAATATATCTCTGTCTCTTTTAGTCACTTACAAGAAAACTATGACAAGGAGTCTAAGACAACATGATCCAGGTGGATCCAACACAGGAGTGATCAAATGAGTAAGCAGGTCCTCTGGATACTCTTACAGAGAAACTCTTCAATCTCTGCCACAGAGAAGTGTCAATAATTTATAATGCACAATATCAAAAGCAGATGACTGATACACTCTGGGACAGAACATATTTTTGTTATCATAACAAAGATAAAACATTGAGATGAAAAAAGTATACAAATAATATTTCCATATACTTTAATTTAGTTGTATAACTGATCACATTAAAAACAAAACAAAACAAAACAAAGGTGCTTTTAGATACATCATTTCTTAACTGGTTTTCGGGAACAAATACACTAAAACTTTCTTTGAGATATATCTGACAGACTGCGAAATCAACTGTCCTGAATCTCTCCTCTTATATTGCATATTATTTCTGCATGTTTTTAATGAAGCAGGATGAAACTTGCTTATATAGAAGGACCTGAGTTTCCAGTATATAAGCAAGGTTACTCACACATGTTACTTCTACTTTTTGCAAGATGGTACCACAGACCAGTGACTCAGAAATTCCAGATGTACTTTAAAAGTAATTAAAACACACATTTCATCAATCATGACAAATTTAAGTTATTTTCAGACTTCTGACATAAAAAAACAGGTACTTGTCAAAGGCCCTTCTGCAAGGAGGCCTTTTTCTGGAAGCCGCGTATCATGTTGTGTAGAAGAAAAAAGTGTATAAAATAAGAGCAGATTTCATAAACTCAGAGTGTGATCAGTGATTAAACTCTAGACCCTGGAAAGTTTATATTTGTTTCTATGCCAGAAATTCTGTAAGTTAATAATTTTACAAGTGACCTCTGTGTTCTTCATTAGTTGAGTGCCCTCACTGCAGCATTTTGGTCCTGCTTTTTGGAATAGCTTTCATGACTGCCAGTGCATATAATGGAAACTGTGAATATGTCTACTTTTCTCCTTTTGGGAAGAACAAAATACAAGCTTAGAACCAAGAGTTCTGGGCCTACTACTGATCTGTATTGTGGCCCAAAACTGGCCATGTTCCTTTCCTGTCTGAGTTCTTTCATCTGTGGAAAGGGAATTATAATATATTTCTCATAAAATGCTGTAAAAATAATTAATGAGTCACTATGGAAAAGCTCCTGAAGACATGAACAATCTGTGTATTTTATGTAGGGTTTGGATGGCAGGATTGTAAATTAGGCTGGGACTCACACATGGAGTGAGAAAGAGGAAAAGGTAAGAGGGCATACAGAGCAGGAGCCTCACTCCAGCTAGTTGTCAAAGTGGGGCAATATTTTTGGGGGTGGGAGATGGGGCTGCGAAAAGTGTGCGCCTGCAGTTAAAATGTGCGGCATAATGCATGAGAATGAGACAACGCAACATTGCATTTCCTATCCTGCAACGCACTTTCAGGTATTTGACTCTGTATGTAATTTTTTATTTCAGTTTACCAAAAACTAGACAACTGTAACAGGTCAAAAAATCTTGAAGCCAGGAATCAAATATGAACATACCTATCCATTCCTGTAATAAACCAGCCCAAGACATTTTCATGATCAGGTTCTCAATTGCTGTGGAAGGGTAAAACTCTGCTGTATTCAATGGAGCTGCATTCAATTAAACCTGGCTCAGGACATGGCCCCTAATCCTTTAACAAGTTTTTAATGTTAGCCATGTGATTTCTGTCTTAAAATCCCTGCAGGCAAGGCTTGGATTGAGCATGAGTGTGCTAGGGAAGAAACCTAGGAAATTTTTCTTACTTTTAAATTTTTTTATCCAAGACTGTCATCTTGCTCTTCAGAAACTCAATTTTCACTTGGGAAAAAAAAAAAGTAAAAAAAAAATACTGTAGCAAAAAACTCCTTAAAAGTGTGAAATGGAAGTTAACTGGTCCTGAGCTGCATTCTTACATCTGAAGAAGCTCTGGAATATTTCCTTTGTGCAGAATGATTCATTAACTGAGGGACCTATTAACGAAACCATCAAAGTTCTGAAACAGTCAGCACTGGACTTGCGAGTTTCAAACATTTGCCTGGTGTGCTTGGTCAACAGTGTATATGAACACCACTGCAAAAATGCCAAACTTGATGAACCCAACAATACCTGTCACCCCTTATGTTCTTCCAGGTCAAGCCTTATCAGATTGAATTAGAAAAGCATTTACAAAACAAAAGAATACCCATCTTCTTGCCAGCCTGGCAAATATGAAGAAGAGTCTGAAATTTAGAAAAATCAAAGCACGACAAAACACAAAATACTTTGATTCGGTAACAAGTGGAAAAGATTGTCTAAGTCAAATAGCCCAATGCCCTACATGGAAAGCTTGTCTTCTGTAAATGCCCTCAAGGTTTTATCAAATCTCTTTTGAAGCACATGTAGACATGATGCATTAACTACCTCTAGGGCGAATTTTCCCTTCATCTCATTGTCCTTGTGACTTACATTTTTGTTTTAATTTTTATTTATATATTTCTGACCCCTTTCAAGTTATTATCCCTTAACATGCCATTTCCAGCCTCAGTTAGTCATCTCTCTCTCCTTTTGGACTATTGCCATATAAACATTTAAAAACTGTTATCATATCTTCTTTTCCTTAAACTCTAACTGAGAAGTATCCTTAACCTCTCACAAAATAGATCACACTTTGTAACACTTGTTTCTGTAAAGCAAAAGGAGATTCTGAACAAATTGACTTCTCCAAATAGCACAGAATTTGGTTAATGATAAGTAGAACACTACATCAACCATTAGCAATAAGTAAATCAAATTCTTAATTCATATCTCCCTGTTTTTATGAATAGATCTGCTACTTGTGCAACATCATTAAATTGAAACCTCATGTCCAATATGTTCTTATCTCTCACCCCAAATCTTTTCCACATTATTGTTCTTCCTTAGAGTGTTCCTTTGATTTTATGCCAGATAGTATTTTTCTCCATGTGTATTATTTTACATTTATCCACATTAAATTGTATTCATTTTAATGTGTTTTAAGCTCTTCTGATGTTTGCTATTTCCAGTCCTTCCTATTTTGGTATCATCTCTAAATATATTCTTTGTACAATTTCCTTTCTCTTTAAGATCAATAGGGTAAAATCATTACTTTAATGGCCTGGTTTTCAAAGATGCTGAGCACCTGTCTCTCCCTCAGGCTCCATTTGTGTTTGTGTACAGAACTGAGGAAATAAAATTACTTTTTTTGGTTTGATGCTGGGAAAAATTGAAATAATATACTTTATTATTTTTTCTTTTCTTTCTGAAATGCAAACTGGAAAACATTCATTTTGGACTAACCAAAAGGTTTCCTTTATCCTGATGAAAAACATAGGGTTTCTTTTAATCTGAGGAAAAGCATTTTGTTTCATTTTTCTTTAAAGATAACTTATTTCCCCTCAAAAATTAAAAATAAAGACATTTTGAAGCTAAATAGAATTTTAACTAAAAAAAATCAACTATTTTATTATTTATAAAAGGGTTAAACGGCATAGCCTTTTAAATTTGTCTCTTAAGCATATGTCATGAATTCTCAGTTTTATTTAATTTAATCTGTACAAAGCACGGGATCATACAATCTGATCTGGAAAAACGAGGTGTTAAAACAATCAGGTCCTGAACTGATAGCTAAAGAATTAACTGGAGGAGGCTCAACTTCTAGGTGCTCTTCCAGGAGCTAGGTCACATCTGCATGGTTCAGCTGGAAGCTTCTTTTCTCACAGGCTGGGCTCCCAGATCCCTGCTTTGGCCAGGTTTCTGTTCTCTGTTCTTGCCTGACTCTGACCAGATTTTTTGTATTTTTTAAAAATGATTTTTAATGAAAAAAACTGAACTGAAACAATTCTGATAAGCTTTATTTGCTGTGGAAAATTTGGACTCTACTCCACTGCAACTACTGTTGGTATACAGAATTTTCCCATTGCAGCACTGGTCTTAGGGACACTATGTCTCAGGGCAGGCAGAATTTTCTGGATAATGGGTGCACCCACTACATCACCTGTGTAATAGCTGGTATAAGGGGAAGGTTTCTGGAGCTGTTATCTTTTGATCTGATATCCTGCAGCATGAGAATCCCATGGTACTGTTGAAGTGGAAGAAAAGGACTGAGAGTTTTACTTGAATGCAGCACTTAGACACCAAAAATAGGTTAAAAAGAGAAATTTTCTCATGCCTTTATTTATGTAAGTGCTTCTATTAATTGCCAGGAGGTAATCAGTTGAGTATGGACCTAAATTTGGTATTTGGAAGCATACTACTTCCTCTCTTATTCCAAACACATGAAGCAGAGAAATACTAAAACCAGATCTGTCTAGCAGAAAGGGAGAATAATTGAGACTCCCTGGCAGAAAAATCTAACCTCTCTCTATCATACAGGCAAAAGCTGTATCACAATTGATACGTCATTTGTGTAAAGGTATTTTGGACAATGGTTACATGGTAGAATATTCACCTTAAGCACTATCCCAGCACTCTCCTACTTACAATTAAAACATGCCCTTAACTTCCATGACAAGATGGGTTTTCAAAGGCCTCTCATGGGAATCAAAACAGTAATTACCCGTTCATCAGGCTCGAGAAGTATGAGCTCTCATTTTTATATAGAGCTCATTAAAATAAATTTGGAAGATAAATGCAAATATATGAAGAGGTGGGAAGAATCCCTAGGTAGAGAGATTTCATTCAAACTGTGGTCTGTAATTTGGCACAGAGCAACTGCTTCTTCCATAGCTATTATTAAAAGTCAAGATAAAATGTTAGTTGAAGTTGTCTCTTACTTCATTATGCACTACAAAAATACAAACAGAGTTTTCTGAGTCCAGTTGAATAGGATGGAAAGAGGAAGAAAGGTTTCTTTTTCTGTGTTGGTAAGAATTGTCTTATAACCCAGCCAATGATCCTCTGTCAACACTGAACTCTGAAGTTACAGAACTATCAGAATTAGGATGCCTCATAAACCCTCTGTTTAATTTGGGAAATATACAGTGAGAGAAAATTTGTTAAAGTAAATATTTTGTGTTCATTTCATTGACTAGATATTCCGGTCTGCCTGGTTGTGGCACATGATTATTAGAAACTGGTAGTATAGGTAGCCACAAATGTCAGATACCAGAGTTGATCTGCACTGATGCAGGCAGCCTGGCCCCTTGTTTAGTAGATATATTGCCTATTCCCTAATGTTGGTAGAGGAATATACTTGGTCATATATTTCCTAGTGTTCTGTTCAGAGTGGTTTTAAATTTCTTGTGCACTGAGGTTGCTTTTTCTCTGCCTTGAGAAGATATTTTTACTTCTACTAATCGCTCTTGCTGCTAAGAAGTTAGTACCTTGCAAACAATAATAATATGAAGACTTAAATATGGAGAAAATTTATTTTCTGAAATCAGTATTTGGATTTCAAAATCCAAACAGCTCAATAATTGGCCATTAGTTCTATCTCATATAATCCTAAATAATTACCCTCAGTCCTTTTATGAGGTTATTCATACAGAAAAACTATTCCTACAGAAGTCAATGACAAAATTCTTTTTGCTTTAATAGAAAGTTTGTGGATTTTAGGGCCATAAGATATGACAATCAACAAAAGTGCCAATTAACATCTGCCCTATGCTCATAATTTCTGTTTAGGACACTGCACATTGGGGAAAGATACTCAGTTTTTTTAAGATGTCAAATAATAAGACTCCACCATCTCCTGATAAATAGTTCCCCAGTTTAACTAATGTAGTTTTCAAAATGTATTTCTAACAGAAGTTTATAGAACATTGACTTCAAACTATTCACCATACCTTTTTGTGTTGGGCTAAAATCCTTTCTGTTATTAGGAATATCTTCATCATGCTGTTCCTTGTAGACTGTAATCTAGTAATCTGTTATATTTTATCTTCACCAACCAAACAGATTGATTTTTATTCTGACTACAACAGATACAGGTATATTTAACAATCAAACCTGCAATACCATCACAAGATGAAGATTGATTGTTTTCCACACAACCACATTCCTCTACATTATGCTATCACCTTCAATCCTTCACTGCTTACATCACGTTATTACCATTACTTAATTCAGCATTCATGTCAGTGGTGTAGGCTACAGCCATGTAGATTTTTCTTTTTAAGATGTTGGCACAGTATTAGCTTTTTAAGGATTAGTTAAAAGTCAACAACAGTGTTTCATGGAGTTTCTTAGCCAACATTTTTTTAGTGTAAACTCATCTAATCCTACAGATCTAAAAATATTCAATAGCTGCTATTTAACATCCCCCCTACTTGTTACCAGAGGAAAGTATTTTGTATAAAATACGAATGTGCCATTTTTCCAGAACATAAATGTTTGTTGAATGCTTCTTCCTCTTCTGCAGCCTGATAATTTTACATTTGTTGCATAGTAGACATCTGTGATTGCTAGGGACTACATTTTCTGATATATTACAAAACCAACATGAACACCATGGGACATAGAGCTTTTAGATCTTTCATTTACTTGCATTCTACCTTACTAATTTTTAATCACTATAATCAATGTCTCATTCCCCCCTTTAGTATTATTTCAATATTGACAACTGCCTGGGAAACAAAGTTTCAAAACAAAGCTCATTTTGTTCTATGGCTAAACATATATTATTTTTTTTCCATTAATCCATAAAGTATTTTTAAACAGTTCCCAATTATCATTTGCATCTCTCTTTTAACTGCTCTATTCCTCTCAAATCTGTTCAAGGCTGGTTTTGACCATATATACTGTATATACATGTATATCTCCTGGACCAGGAGTCAGCCCCCATCAGCGTGAGTGATAAATGGAGTGGTTTTGAATGCCACATAGCAGGGCTGGTCCAGTACCATGAGTGATGAGCCATGAGATCTTGAAAGAGTTAGTGTTTCCCAGTTCTTGGTTCCTACTGTGTTCTGAAATCAGCAAAAGCTGGAAGCCCCTAACTCAATAGAGGCAAGACAAGATGGAAATTAAAATACAGTCTGATATATCACTACTGAAAAGCTGCTGTTTGCACATTAAAATGAAGTTATACTGTGCCCACTACTACCATGATAATTGTCAACAAAGCATTCATTATCCATAAGAACAAAGTGTCTTCTAGAACTTTCTTGAATTTGTTGCAATACTTTTTTCATTAGAAAGTTGTTGAGAGTTTTCAGATACTCCAAGTGTATTTCACTGAGTAAAATTTCCTGCACATAACTTCTGATTATCATCCTCCACAATGCAATTTTTCTACCTAGCCATCCTCTTCCTATATTCAATGATAGCTTGCTGCTGACTCCTGCACCACTACTCCCAACTCATGATTTATCATTTAATATGTTGATCAAAAAGCATTTCAAAGTCCTTTTTTTCCTACTTCATCAATACTTTTAGAACAGATAATGCTATCTTTAGTGTACACTATTCACTGCTTGTCTTTTAATTTCCCTCTCTTTCCTAACAAGGTAGCCAGTGATTTTAACATTCCAGTGATATGAATAATTCTACTGGATGTAGTACTAATCATATATAATTGTTCTCTGTAAATTAGTGTATCTATCTAACACATTTTGTTTATTACTCAGACTAGCATTACTGATTTTTTTTTTTTTTTTAATATCTCTTGGTGCCTTAGTTCTTTACACATATGATGTTTTGAATGAAAGTTGCATGTTTGGGCATATACACTGTGTTCTAGCCATGGGCAACATGCCTTTAGATGCTAACATAAAGCCTTCCCAGCTACTTCAGCTGGTTTGTCACAACATGGAAGGCCATGACTGTGTGTGTCTCTATGCTGTCTGTTGTATAGGATTCCAATAGACATGTTTTCTAGCATGCTATTTTTAGAAGTTTGATTAAATCTTATCATAATAACATTAAAGAATTTTCATTAATTTAAGAGCTCGGAGTTTTCTTCACTTTATCAAGGAAAAGTCATTCAGGAGTTGTGAAAGCAATTTTATGTTTTGTTGGTCAACACACATTTTTTTAGGGCATTTAAATTTCTGTACAAACAGGATAGCACTAATAAAGAGTTTGGGAGTGGGATAATGAAAAGGAAAAACAGAAATCTAATACCAAAAGGCAACGATGGACTTGGCTCTTGACAGGTTGAGGGATATGCTCTGAGTTTTAGTATATTACAAGAGCAGCACAAATATGCTGAAACATGCTCAAACATATCTATAGATGAACATATAGAGCTTTTTAGCTTCCAGGCTGCCAGCATTCTCAGTAGTTGGCTCCATCTTAAGACAGCTTTACATTGTTAAAGCTTTCCAAGTTTATAAATATCTTGGAATCCATGATGTCCTGCCAATTTCCTTCATTTTCATTCTAGACATCGGTAGTTTCTGGCATAAAATTGAGTGTATGAACTGAGGGGCTGTCTACACATATGTAGGCATCCATACTTTTCTACCATCTACCCTTATACACGCCACAGTCATATGCACTAAGTCTGAGCAGAGATGAAACTGTGGGTGAATTACATTCATTCTGCAGCCTGGATGTATTTTGCTGGGAGTACTTGGACTGATAGATGGTTACCTGTAGTTAACCTCTATCTGTAGTTACCTGTATCTGTACCTCCTTACTTTCTCTTTATTTCCTTATTTTTCAGAATCTTATAGCCATGTAATTTTCACCTTGATTCCCATTTAACCCTTCAGTTCTCATGAGCACTGTTCAAGCACAGACATAACAAGTCCCCTCTCTCTTTGCCAAACAAAGATTACCTTCACACATGCAGCTGGATAACCAGAGGAACATACCACAGTTCTTGTTAATTTCTGGGGGTGATATCTATATGAGCATGATTTAGCAGAAAAACATCTACTATTACTAGGCTACAGAAAAGCAACTGGTTGCATTCATCCAGTACTGGACAAAACTGCAAACTGCTTTGCTGACTGTATATCAAACACTTGCAATACCACAAAACTGGGGATGCAAACCCAATGTTCAGCAATTTACCTGCCTATTCAGTCATGTCTCTGCTCGGGGGTGCTTGACCACAGTTTTTCTATGCCTTGATGAAGAGATGACTGCAATATTTGTGGTCTGGTTGTACCTGGGAGTGTGACATGCAGAAAAAAACATGAGATAACACTGAAGAGGAATTCCAGGAACAGGCTGCATCCATCTCAATGCAGGCTTGTTCACATCCTCATAGGGTCAGTCACCTCACTTGGATTGTTTAGAAGATATTATAGATCCTGTAGTTGAGTGAACTCACATAAGCAGCCACTTGCTACATCTGTAATCATCTAATTTTAAAAGGAAGGTGTTTTCCGTGTTATAATTATAAAAGATGTTTAAGAGTTGAGCATGCTCAACCTCAGGCAGCAGCTATGCTATTCATTTTTTAAAATAACTTGTTATCTCCTCCTTGTCTATCCTAAATGCATGTAACAAAGTGGCCATCAAACGTAGGCAAAGGTTCACATAAATAATACATATTTCAAAAGGCAGTATTTTTGGCAGTGTTTAAATACTTAGAGGATGTCACGCTTAGCAGAATACAGAATTTTGTGAATACCAATAATTCTTGCTCCAGTGCCACCAACTGCTTGACAGCAGTTTAAAAATCTTCATAATGCAAACTGGAGTCTCTGCTGTAGTTCACAGCCATTGCAGTCCACTGCTCATCTTCCCTGCTCTGTCACTTCACTGAAATCCTGGGTGGCATTGGTAAAGTCACTTTTGTGCTAGTAAATGCTTACTCTCTTGTTCAGCACTTCCTCAGAGTTCCTTCTTTTTCTGATCACAGACAGGATGCTTTTCAAACATCCAAACAGGTCTGTCTCATCAGCTGTTTGGCAATCTAAATGTTCACCCTCTTCATTGGTACAGTGCCTCACCTCCTGTATTCCTCCTGCACTCATGCTGATGCAGGCTTCATTTCTTCTGGTTTTCATTCTGGACACTACTATCATTAAAGTCATATAATTTATAAGTCATAGACTTATCATATAAGTCCTTACTATTTTGGCTAATTAAAAAAAAAAAAGAGGAGAAACTAGCCCAGTCTGTATACCTGGAAGGGTGGGGTTGTTTGGACTTAACCTTCTTTTTACCTCAACACCCAAAACCCAGATTTATTTTTCCTTAATATGTTTTTCTTTTAATGCTGTTTTCTTGAACTGGTAAGTGCATGTTGGAGCAGCCATGAAGGTAAAGCTTAGCAGTGATCCTTCTTTCTGCTGAAGATGATGTGATTGCAAAAGTATCAGGAAAGAAGCAAGACTGGAGGTAGCTCTCTGGGCTGAAGAAGTGGGTGGCATGAAATGAAGAAGGGCTGAAAAAAGTATTCCATGGACAGATATAAATTCAGAAAAGGGACCTGGGCTGTGTCTGGATAGAAGAAGACATTGAGGTCTAACAGCTTTTTACCTGTGACTTGCTGAAGGTATTATATTGATTACACTGATTATATATTTTAATTTGTCAAAAAATATTTTCCTTTCTTTTGTAATCATAACCTTTCAGAAGAACAGAGATGCATAGATGAAGAAATTTGGTTTAGTTTAACGTGAAAACCTTCAAACACACCACTCCCATAATAAGTCCATGAACAGGTAGCATCTACATTTGGTTAAATTAGTATAAAATTGCTTTCAGCAAGTCTTATTCACAAAAGCCCTCCTCAAAAATAAAAACTTGCAATTGCTAGAAACTTAAAATGCATGCAGCAAAAATAAATAAATAATAAAAAAAAGAGCACAGCAGTCAAACGTAATTAATTAAGCACCACATATCTTTCCCGTCTATTACTCATCATCATCAACCTGTGTTGACAGGATGTGGGAACAGGCAGCATCCAACCCATTCTTTGCTTGCCTTGAGCCTATGCCATGGTGGATGCAAGGTTAAGACAGGATACATTCAGGTTACCTGTACTGAGCTAGCAGACTCACTGTCCTGGGTCCAGCCCATGACTGGTTAATTGCCGTTAACCTTACTAGCACTGTGTGCTGTATAGAAAGTCCCAAACACATATAAATTGTATGCTCCTCTGGCATTGAACAGATAATGCAGGTGTCATTGTATTCAGTTAGTACCTATATATGCACTTTCAGACAATTTTAAGACTTACATACACTGTAAGTCCTAAAATGATATAAAAACATTTCTCTTGTTTCTCTGTCCTATAAGCAGAAGCTAAACTGAGAGGTGTTCATTGACTGGGATAGTTTGGGGTTCACGCCCTAAGAAAAACTCCTGATATATTTGTTTTTTGGGAAAAAAATAAAGTCAAATCCAAAAATACCCATAAAACCGTCTCGTTCAGACGTTTGTACTTTAATAACAGCAAACTTCATGGGTCTTTATTTGATTTGTAATATTTCAGGCCTCTGTTAAAAGCCTGGATATATTTTTAGATTATGAACAGCTTCCTGCGTTTGGAATAATGATTTCACTAGTCTTATTCATTAGCTGTAGTTTGGTATGAATGTAAATACATTAAACTTGTAAACAGATGTGTTAGCATCCATTTTAAAAGCTTACATTATATATATAATATACATACACTTTTATATGTAGAAGAAGAGTTTCCTTTTATCATCAGGTTTCGTTAATGTTAAGCCAGAGATTACTCTGATGGAGAAGCAAAGAGACTTCGATGTTTAATTCTTCATTAGTCATTTCCTTGTCGTAATGAGCAAAGGTGTAAATATTAACACCTCTGATTTTCAAGCATTAGTTTAAGCTACCATCCATAAATTCACTTTCATAAAGGCAACATACTTCAAAGTTGAACTACTTTGCCCTTAATGAATAATTTGACTTGAATCTTTGGTTTACTCATATTTTGGCTTCCAAGATTTCTGTTTCTGACATATCTTTAACCACAGCCTTTTTTTATTTTATTGTGCTAATTTATTTTTTTTAAAACAGCATCTTCTAAATCATTCAAAGTTAATGGATTAATTTTTGTTATTATTTGTTTACATAGTTTTCTCTTTATAAATTATTTGTTGCAGCCTTTGTATTGTTTTTCTGCTTGTAATTGACAGCTTTATAATACCTAGGGGCATATTTGAGGTCTCTTTCTCTTTTCAAACACCCTTCTCTATCCACAGCAATGGCTGTTTTTCTTTGTTTCTTTGCTGTCTGTAGAAAGCAGATCAGAGGGTGTTACTGACTGTGGTAGAATATTACATTCTGTTGCAACTAGCAGTTTACTTAAGCAATGTAACTAACTGTCCTGTAAAAGCAAAATGCAATTGCCCTGGCAAATCTGATGTTTTCATAAATCATGAGCAAAACTTTTAAGGTTGTGAAAACCTGAAATATTTGTATCCACTTTTTAATTGTTGATGTGCTGATGTCAAGCCACCATGCAGTGTATTTTTAGTATCTCTCCCCATGACTAGTTATGTGTAGAAATAAGAAGTAAGGGGTATCACTTCTGGCAGAACTGGAGTGAATTAGAAATTCTTTTTTCAAGACATTTTAAAATATTCACTTTTTTAACCTTCTTTAAATCTACCTCTTGCTATATTTTGCAACTGTAGGGATTTAATGCATGATGCCTACATATGTGTACATAATATTCTCTACCTTTTGTCTTTAATATTCCTTGGTTTTTAATTATTAAAGATAAGTATTTGAATTATAAATATTCTAGTTATACAGGAATAGGCAAAGCAGGCACATACCCTCAGGCAAAATTCTTCCATTATCCATAATCCTTCTGCCTCCTGCCTCCATTTCTCTACCTCCTATCTTTATGTTGTCTCAAAAAAACACAGAGACATTCTTTTAAACTAACCTTCTCCTCCCCACTTAAACCATAGAAATCCCTTCTCAATATGTATAGGGGCCTTTTCCTTGAAGTGGGATGTCATACTTGTCCTAAATATAATAAAGTGCTATCTTCAAGGCATTCCTGCATCCAAAACACTCCCCAGAAACCTGCCTCGTCCTCCCATCTAACCAGCCTGAATGTCACAAATCATAGCACAGAAGCTGCTTTATAGTGAATCATTAACATTGTCAGGAATGAGTTGGCAATGAAAAAAAAGCTTTCCGTTAGAGAACTGAGGGAGAATATACAAATGACAGCATTGTCATTTCTCTTACATTGTTTTATAAAGTGCACGATTGATTAGGAAAAGTTTATTACAAAATATATATGATGTGTATGTATACATGACAATTCTGTTTCCATCCTGTATTGTTTATAAGCATGTATAGGTGTGCTTTAGATTAACTGTCCTAGTTTAGGTTTTTGAACTATGTAAGTAACAGTTTGATTATGTGCAAAGACTGTCCAGCCTTAACAAATATATTTGGAAAGTAAGAGGTACAAAAATGCAAGATATATGTGTAGGGTGTTTTTAATCTACATAAAGATTAATAAAGACATTCCAAACTCCTTTTAGGTGGTATCTGAAAAGGTCTTTTAGGATAATATTGCTTCAGCATGTAGGCATTGTTATCTGATTACAACTCAGAGGTATGTAACTTCAACGAAGATGCTTTGCTGTCAATTTTCCTGTTTGGCACAGCTTGAATGGGATAATGTACACTTATAACATGTAATACAATTAGTTCTCTTTTGAGCATCAAATATTGTAAAGAAAGTCATTTTGATCAATACATGTGATGCTTTTCATATAAAACCCTAATATATTTGTGTTGTAAATTAGGTTTTTTTTCCCTTCATATCTTTAAAGACAATTGCATGGAATTATATGGCTTTGTTGTTCATGGAGATAAAAACGTGTCAAACCATCAGTGGCAAAAAATGTGTGAGGATATACAGTATACACCTAAAGAAAAAGAAGATTGATTTTCAAAGAACAAGTTAATTTGCTTTGACAACACTGGTAGCATTCTTTAAATAGTTGTAAATTCTAATGAACACTATGCAAAGCAGACAGTACTCCTCAAAATTTCACATGAACTTACACAAATAATTGTAGTGCTTTTCTTTTTCTTAGATGGTCATGGGTGCAGTTAGGTTATTCTGATTACATTGGTTTGGTGTAAACCTACAGTATTTAAGCCATTTCTGTTGACTTTTGGATTTCTGTTCATGCCACTGAGCTCAGGATCTGGCTGGATGCTTCATAGCAGTTGCTAGCCAAAGCCAACAATTCTCCAAATATTCAGTCTCCTACTGATATTTAGGTGTGGTTTGAGTGGCAGCATTACACAGGCAGAGGGAATCTAGTTTTTTCTCCTCTCAAACAGGTTGACTGTGCAAGAGCTCCTTCAGACAGAGCAATTTGCATGGTATCCATCAACACATAAACTACTTCCTTCACAGGGAAACTGTCAGGAATACATAGGCTCCAGAGTACTGGGAACTGCATGATATCTAAGACATGGCAGTCTAATCATGATGTTGCCTCTATAATCACTACAGCTTGTCCCAGAACACTTTTGGGAAGCTGGGTGGAAAGGAAACTTCTTTCTAACTCTCTGTTGGTGTGGTGGAAGGGGATTTCAAAGAAAAGTATGGTAGGAATGCTAACAATAATCCTAGTAAAAACAATAACACAAGAGCCAGTCTTTTGCTTTAAAAATCAGTTGCATCTTCCTTTAGGCTATCTTGGGCAATCTTTGCATAAAATAAAGTCTTGATCCAATGGCTAGTCCACTCACTTCTCTGGGTACTGTATGAGGTCTAAAGAATTAAGCCTTATAGAGAACCGGTGCGTGGTAGCTATTGCCTACTTGTTTCTTATATGAAGCCTTAATTTTTCTCACAGGAGATGAAACTGCTAGAGCCAGAGTCACTAAATACAGGCATTTCATCAGGCAGTGAGACTTTCAATAGAAATACACCAGGAAAGGAAAGGAGACAGAACAAGAACCCAAACTCCATCAATTCTCCAAGACAGTAAGAGAGGCATGGGAAGAATTCTAACTTAAACAGGGAGTAAGATCTTCCCTTCACTGATACACTGTTTGCTTGATCAAGAAAGAGAAAGATAAAATAAGCCCAGTGTGATTTACTGACTGTTAACAGAGACCTCTGTCTGATGTATAAAAAAAAATGCATGCATATATTTTTTTATACATCTACATAATCAGGCATAGATTATTTAATTACTGATAAATAGTAATTAAAAAAAAGAGTTGAAGGCCATCCCAGTGAAAAAATAGATTTTTTTTAGAACTAAATTTTTTTTAGAATTAACGTTACTAAAATGCTACTATCTTCTGTGTGCCCAGAAGAAAGCATAAAATATTCTTCCCCCAGAAAGTGGGGAGATGCTTCGATTTGTTTTGTTTTTTATTCCCTTTATATTGGTCCTGAGTACAAGGTGAATGTTATCAGAAAGCTGTGCAGCTACACAGTGAATGTAGTCAGGTTGTCAGGAAGACAGGCAAGCTGTATATTAGAGTTCACTGCTTGGTTAAATCCTCAAAGCCTGATCCACACGGGGTCAAACACCCTCATCTCTCACTTAAAGACACTGTACAGGTTAAACACAATAACCTGAATTGTTTCTCATTTTGGTCACCAGAACATGATATCAGTAGCAACTATCTAAACCTCCAAAATAAAAAATAATAGTCAAAGTGTGGTGTTAGGAAACACATACCCCTGTGACCCTAGTAGTTCTGCGTCAATGAAAAATGGAGGACTAAGCCTTGGGTGTTCATTGACAAAAGTAATGTTTCCCAGTTATCGTGTAACACATGTAAAGAATAGCCATCCATGCCCACATTCTGGTGGCTATACACACCCATCCCCTTCTTAATATAGTAGCATCAGTCAAGAAGAAGGAGGTTATAAAAATGAGTAACAGCTGTCAGTAGAAAGGAGTATTGTAACACGTGGAAACATATAGCTCAAGAATCCACTGGGAAAATACATACACCCAGTAACTTAACATTGGACAAACCCTAACACCTAAGAGCCACCAGCAGCACACTGGAGCAAAAGGTAAGAGTACAAAAAAGAGGATGATGTTGAAAGGCATAACTTACGTCTCTGAAGTCTGTCTGTACAACTAGTCCAATACCAGAACCCATGCACCTGTGATAACTTTTATTAAGGCACCTTGCAGTGAGATGGAAGCACTTCTCTGCACATCAGTTACCCAGTGGTGTAAAGTCTGAATGAAACTGAAACTGCAGAATGCCTTGCAAGTGTATTTAGAATTCAAAGATGGGGAGAAATACTGGATGGAGATGCAGACTTGCACGGGGGAGAGTGGTATGAGCACAGATCAGAAGAGACAGCAGAAAGAACACAGATTCATCTGTTCCCTTCCCTGTTACATTCTTTCTTTTTAGGATGCAAATTCTTCACAAAACCAGAGACTGTTCCTGCCTTTGCTCTTCTGTAGTGCCTAGCACTGTATTATGTATAACATAGCTTAACTAGACATCAGATACAAATCTTATTTTTCCACAGACCCATTTCTAATGCAATTACAAATTTTCTTAGGAAAGCTTTTAATGAATCATTTCATTCTGATATGCTGAAATTTACTCTTTTAAAAGGTGAAAATATTGTGAAAATATTTGATTTGATAAGGTTAATTACTATAGTCATAGATTTTTAATTCATTAATTTTGATTTTTGTCTTGTTTTGAGGTAAAAGTTAGTGTTATAATTTTGGAATTTTCCATTAGAAAATAATCTTCTGTTTCTTCAGAAAACCTAAGTCTTTGAAAGATTTATTTCTAAACTACTTAGCTGATTTTTTTAAACTAATTTTATGTCTTCCTCTATGGGCTGACAGGTGATAGAAATATCCTTTTTTTGGTACTTATTCAATGGGGCTTTATAGGAAGATGATATGGGAGATGCCATTCAAAGATATATCATACCACTCATTTACCAGTTAAGGATTACCTGCCACATGGAAAAGCAATCTCAGCCCAATCACAGTGTATTTTGTATAACATGTGCTGTGCACAGTAAACAGAAATTCTTCCTTATGAAACCAAAGAAAAAAATGCCTGTCTCTAATTTTTTGTTGCACGAAACAATGACTCCTACCATGCCACTTTTCCCTCTAAGGGTAAGGCCAACCTAAACCACCACCAACATATTTTTTGCAGGGGAAGTTGCCAACTTATTGTCATAGAGAATTAGTAAGAAGAAATATGAACCTTTGCCACTGAGATTAGAGGACCAGTAGAAGAACTGGAAAAAAAACAACACAACAAAACCCCAGAAACCATACAAAATTTTGATTGTCTCGTTTAATTACTGTTTTCTTACTTCACTTAAGAGAATTAATTCCTGCTCTGTTAGTTTTGAAAAACTTGGTAGTTCTGCTTTTCAAAGCCTGCAGCCATTTTATTGTAATTTCATTGTAGGTAAGCCTCCATCATTTGAATTGCACTTTCTGTTTCAAATGTAAACAGTTCTAAGGATATGGAGGACCTCTTTTTTTAGAACTTAACATCCTGTAGACAAGCTCTAGTCCCTATTTAGTCATTTAAAAAAGTATTATGACTTCAAAAAATTGCTGATAGTAATGCTGAACTCACTGAAATCATGCAGAGCTGTAAGGTATGTAATAATTTTGTAAGAGTAAACAAGAGCATAAGTAGTTGTCATAATGCACAAAAATGAACAAGTCAAGTTTCTTGCAATGTATTAAGTATATGCAGGAGCAAATGGTCAACTCATCATGACTTCTCATTTATTATCTCTTATCCTCTATCGAGATGTCATTTCCAGTCAAGCCATAATGTTAGTCTCCATTTCCCATTTGTTACGCTTTCAAGTAGAAGTTTTTGTATTGAGCCAAATTTGATTTTCTGTATAAAATGTCAAGATTTTGTTAGAGTTTTAAGAAGGACACATGATGCTCCAGTCCTCAGTGATATTTGACATGTTTGTGTAGATAGCACCAATTACATCATCAATATACTTAATTAGCAGTCAGAGTCAAAAATGAGCAACAGAATGGAGGAAGAATTTAGGGGCATAGACTTTCCTTTTGATCCAAGGGTGGATGGTTCAGAAAAATGCATTTTTGCCTCCCCAGGCAAGAGGGAAGCACTGACTGCTTCTTCTTCCGTTATGTTTTTTTTAATCCCCACAGCAGCAGTGAAGCAGAGCCGAGTAGGCCAGGGAATCTGGCCCGTTGCATGCTGGTGGCTTTGTCAGATATGATATCCATGTCTAGTCCCTTCATTACCTCATTCCTCCTACATCAAGATGAAGCCAATGTAAATTACTAGATGAAAAAAGCTATGTGATCTTTCAAGTTAAAAAAACCTCCTTGCATAAATGTTGCATCAGCCATTCATCCGCCAACATACATTGTTTTGTCAAACAAGGCATTCTGATGGATCTCCTACCAAAATGTAAAGTGTGACAAAGATCACAGTAAAGTCCAGAAAGTTGCCTTTTGCAGAGGTTCCCTTTTCAGTTTTACTCTGGTTGCCTTATCATTTGCAAAAAGAATCCCATCTCAGATGCAGCATCTGTTTTTCAGTAAAGTCCTGCTTTTTACCCTATTTTCCAGCTGGATTGACTGAGGCAAAAGAAGGTCAAGTGACTTGCCAAGGTCAGATGGCAATCCAGTGTTTTACCAGGGATTAGAATTTAGGAACCTCCTGATTAATAGAACAAATAACCTCCATGCACCAAATCCCCATGGGATAGGCAAGTCACAGAACTGGGTAGGATTAACCAGAAAGGACTTGTCTGCTTAGGTAAGCAAAATATACCCAGCACAGAAGAAATACAAACATTTTCAAGTTGCCAGGGCATAATCCAAGGAAACATTTACATGTGTGTGCTTGTGCAGTTTGTGGACGTCTTTAAAAGACCAGGTTCATATTTGAAGCCATTGCATTAAATAGCATACACACATCTTTATTTCAAAAAAATGGAATAACCCATCTCAATCCACTATTATTAATTATTGAAAGAGGCTTAGCCACTGGCACTGGAGATATATACCGCAGAAAGCCCTTTCTCCTAACAATAGGGCACATGCTCAGACCAGCAAGTAAACAAACATTCCAGACATGCCTTATGTTCCAGCAGCAGCACCTTTTAAACAAATCTTACTAGTTACAGAGCAAAAAGGGAAACTGTCTGTTTGGATTTAAATCTGTCCCTGAGCAATTTCCATGAGTTAACACAGCAGAAGTACAAGTACAGGAACAAATAAACAAACAAACAAAGAAACTTGAGCTTCCTCTAACAACTGAACTGCCACCAGTTTCCAAAATGCAATCATAGAACAGTCCATTCTTGCACCACAATTAAGAGAAGCTTACAATGGAGGCGAACCGCTCCACCCCAGCAAAGGGAGAGGGCGTTGAAATGCTAATTGCACACAAAACTTCAGTTATGCTGGTGATTAATATACTTATTGTTAAAATTGGAATAACAAAGAGTATAATATAGCAGTGCTTTTGTGTCCTCTGGCCGTTCAAAAGTGTCTCCTTGCACTTTCTTTGGGTGCCAGAACTACTCAACTTCATTTTACGGTTTTCACTTACACTGAATAGACAGGAGATGTGGAAGAACAGCTATTGGCGTGTTTTAAATAATGCAAAATAGGTAAGACTTTTGTGTGTGTGTGTGTTTCGTTTTGTTGGGTTTTTTGGTTTTTGTTTTTATTTTTTTAATTTTTTATTTATTTAGGTGACCTGTAGTGGGGAGGACAGAACAAACTACTCGGTTTTGTTCTTCTAGGTGAAAAAAGAATAGAAGAAGACCTAGAGTACATTCTAATAGACAAGGTCCTGATTTTTCATTCTTTCAACTTTACTCAAGTCATAATCACTTACTCATTGCTGTAAGCTACTGAGATTTCCAGCACAACCTACCAAAAGACTTACATCTGTGTTAAAGGAGATGAACTCCAAATTGGCTGTTACTGGCTGCAGCTTTATGCTTAACATTAAACATTTACTGAAAATATTTTTCTGAGTAAGGCAAAGATATTGTGCATTTTGCAGCATTGCTTTCAGAGTCTAATTTCTACAGAAAGATTTTCAAGGGAGAGGTGGACGTGCATACCTCCCTGTAAAGCAAGCCTCCCATTCAATTCTGTAGGATGTATGAGAACAGCCACAGACCCTTGCTATATGTCTAGAGTGGGACTGTTTATAATCCTGACCCATTAGAGGTGGGGATAACTATGTGGAGTCTACAGTGTCTAGTCTAAATTAGTCTATCTATCTTCATTACAGTGTCTAGTGTAACTTAGTGTTATCTCAACAGTAAGTAGCTTATTTCTGTACTCACATGGCTTACATTAGCATAAACTAGTAATTACAATATAATCAATATTTAAGACAAAGGAGTCTGCAACAGACCCTAAGCTATTTTGTGAGTGATACATGTTAAAAAGAGGCTTTTCTGTCAGAAAACTTCAGATTGCTCACCTCAACCTCAAATGTCTTGATTCATTGCCCATCATAACTGTCAGTGGCTGTTTATGGTTGACATTAAAAAGTGTCGACTGTACTTTGAAACCTGACAAGAAAATAAACAAATATACCTGTAACATAGCCAGGGCACTGTAATAATATTGCTTCTGTAACAAAGTTCTTGCTGACTTTTAAATATCAAACGATTGCCAGAATGAGGGCAAGGAACAATAAAGCCAGGCTAAAGGAGTATTGCTGCTGCTTAAATGGATGTACAGCTCTGGAGGAGGAAGAAGAAGAGGAAGAGGAAGACAGCAAAGAGCCCCTGAATGTCCAGGAGGCTGTGCTCTGGTAGAATAACTCCAGGGAACAGCAGCAATAGGGAGCAGAGCCTGCTGGAATTAGCCTTAAGCAGGTAATTTGGAAACAACTTGTGATTTTAAAAGCCGGTTCAATCAAGCAAGACTAAACTATAACAAGCTCAGCACAGGTATGTAACAGCAGGTAGTATTAATTTGTGTAAATTAAGTTCTACTCAGAAGTTCACTTACCTCAGAAAGATGCTGAGAAAATTGGATCTTTTTTAATAGCTACTATTTTTTTTCCCTTCCTCCAGCTACTGAATAAAAATGATGCAATGAGCACGATAAAACGCCAGTAATTCTTTTTCCCAGGATCATTAAATGGCAGTTTGGCTTTATACTCTTTTGAATACTGCCAGAAGAGATTCCCATTTGCATTAAACTTTGTGAAAGCAATTTTCCTTCTTAATGTATTGTCCTACAGAATGAAGCATAGAAACATGCCCTATTGAAGGGAAGAGTAAACAAGACATACAACACAAGACTGCGTGAGAAGGAAGTTCTTACGTAAGCACAGGTTCCTGGTGTCATTTTATGTCATCCCTATGGGACTAGCAAGTATGGCACAGGACTGATGGAAGACTTGTCTTTTTGCAAAGAAAGGTGGAATAAACTATGGCACCTGAACACAAGTAAATATGTATATTATGTGTATGTACTTCACAAAAGTATATGAAAAGTATCGTGACAGGTGACAGAATTATTTCAAATGTCCTTAGTACTTCTTAAGAGATACAGTTTGCTTAGCATCATAGACTCAGTGTCAAATTTTTTAGAACATATCTTGCCTTGAACAACCCTCTGTGCCTGGGACATGCTATCTGTGTGTGTCTTCTGTTTGAGACTTTTATTGCAATAAAGGAAAATTCAGATGGTGCCATTCATGTCTTTCCAATTGTCCAGCTTCATTCCCCAACAGACATGCCTTAGACTCAATTTATATATTACAACAGCTTCAAGTAACACAAGAAATTTAACAGTACCCATGCTCACAAATTAAAATCCAACCATCTGTGCAGTAAGGCTCTGAACAATCCTGAACAATCAGAGAGAGCGAGTTCTTTCTTTGAGAACCCCAACCCCGGAGGCTGAATGAATGGCTTTAACCTTGTTTTTTCTTTGCATTTGTGGGTTTATGACAGAATCTGGCTGTTTTAATTCTATATTCAGTTTATTTAACAAATGAAGTTTAGTTTAGTTACTGACATAATAAATCAAGTCATGGACCATGAAAAATGTGATCAGTGAGATATTCTGCATAAATGTAAAATAATGGTGGAGTAGAACTTTATAAAAGTTGTGTTTTCTTTCTTGTACAGTAGTGAGACAAGGAAAAATTAAAAGGAATTGTTTGCTGTGTGGGTCAGCTTATTAGTTTTGTTAATGAATTAACTACTCATCATCAACGTGTTTTAGTCAAGTCATAAATCCCTTTCCATTTTCATTAGGTCAGTGGCTGAGATATGATTTCATGCTTAGAAATAAACAATTAAATGATTTAGCAGCTGTATTTCCTTAGACTTTTAATGGTATTTTTCAGTTGCAGTTGTATACTACATTTCTTCTGACAGTGATGTGATTATTGCGGTCATACGTATTGCTATGCTAAACAACGTATATCCTTATTTTTTTATTTGCATTTCTTATTTCACAGTGCTTTGCTACCCAGACTTTGACTTCCGAAAAATGTGTTTCTCATACTTTGTATATGCTGTGGCTTAAGGATCATGATGGGCTGTACCAAATAGGTAAGAGGTCAGCGTCTGGCATTATTTCTTAATCTGGCATACAAGAGGGGTCAAAGCATTACTATAAAAACCACATTGTTGCTATTGATTATACATTTGAAGACTTTAGATGTCTCTTTTCATGCAAAGTGTATCCCTAAAGGTCTTCCAGAATTAAATAATATGATTACACAGATGAATAATGGCAGATACAGAGCCAAACTCAGATGTTTAGTCAATGAGCTGAGATTTGAAGCGAAAACTACTCCATGTGACTTACACTGAAGGGGAAGACCCTCACATTGTATAGGCTGAAACCACCTAAAGAAACTAGTGGAGAAGTGGCAATAGTGAATGACAATGCTGATGAAATAGCATAGACGCAGTATTTTTCAGACCCTTGTAAAGATCTTGATATAACTTTTACCAGTAAATCTTATAATGTCTATATCTTCCTGTGGAAACATCGCTCTGATCAGATGTGCAAACTCTTCTTCTGGTGCAGGTGCCATAGTGCTATTAAATGGCACCAGGTTAGTCCTCAGATACCATGGTTCAACATCTACCTAATCCTTGCCTCACTTTAAAGCTTTGTTATCCCAAAAAGTAGCTTTTTGTAATGTTGGGCCACTTTGTTGTTTTTCCTGCTTCTGGTGGCAGGTACAGGGTTTTTGATGAGAGTCATGGCTGATGGACCATTTGTTTGGTCTACAAGTGTATTCTACATGCAAGGGTGGTTAGAGTTTTATGACATTTCACTCTTCAAACCACAAATATTTGGGTGCTACAGTTTGTGAATGAAACAATGAAAACTAGAAAGCATGGAAAACTTTTATCTGATTTTCAGAATTGTTTTTTCCCTTTTTGAACTGAGGTAACTCAAATTTTAAAAAAATTGTTCGCCCACATAGACAGATTTTTAGGAGATTCTGAAATGCAAATAGAGTCATTTTTAGGGCACATACCTGTGATGTGGGAAACTGAGAACAAGGTTTTTGACTGTCACTGCTTTGACTATTCTGGTCTGAGTGAGATTCCCTTTTGCTTTGATTACCTTGCCTAAAAGCAGATTAGTCATACTGTGCTTTATGTGTGCATTTATGTTGTAAACTCAGGCACATTTAGAAAGATCAGTTTGTTTTCCTGATATTTGTTGTGTAATATTGTTTCAAAGCAATGGAAGATCTGGTATGGAAGACTCAGGTAGGAAAGTACAGCCAGGACTATGACTAGTCTGCTCATGCTTGTGCTTGTATTAGGAATTAGAATAAACTCAGTTTTTCCCTCCTGACTAGTTCCAGCATTGTCTCATGTTTTATACACCCAAATATAATCAATACACAGTAAGTCTGGGTTCAAAACTGTGCATAAATTCTAATACTATTTTGACCAGGACCTCCACCTTTGTCATTGATGTGTTTATGTTCCTTCAGAAAGTCTCCAGATCAACATCTTCCAGAGAAAAAGAAAATTCCTGTCCTTAGTGGTGGACAAGACATGAATTAATAATGGCACCTTTACTTTGTGGATAACTTCACGTCATCTTGAAATATCTGAGAGCAGCCCCAAGGCTGTTTTTTACACTGTGGTTGATAGTGACTCTGGAAGGAAGATCTCACAGTAGGCAAAAAGCAGCAGAGCTGCAAACATGGCACCTCCTTCATTTGCAGTGCTCTGGCTCTGCATCAGCCCACACTGAAGAAATCCGCATCTGGGGAAGCTTGCCCAGTTTCTGGTCATAAAGGACCAGATGACACAAAAGAGCTGCATCAGAAGAGACAAACTGATCTATTTGTAAATGTAAAAGCAACATTTCCATGCTTAGTTATTTATGTGAAAGGGACAAGGATTTATTGTAGGTGTAGCCAGCTGGGTTGCCTGCAGTCAAGTTAGTTTGATGCTTCCCTTTAAACTACGTTTTCAATTGCCTAGAACTCTGTCAAAACATTAATGTGTTGGTATAAACTTCTTATTGAAGAATTGTCTCTTTCAGATTCACAGCTCCCCACCCTCAAAGATTTGCAAGAGCAGCTTGTTGATTCCAAGTTTGAGAGAAATTTGTTCTACCACATTATTTTTTTAAAAATAACCTGCATTTTGTTGAGAATCTGGGCAACAACAACTTGAAAGATGACTGGGGAGTATGAAAGGAATAGGATGAACTGACACAGAATGTGTGGAGCTAAGATTGCCAGGACAGCTGAAGGTGATGAAACTAAGATGATGATACTAGAATGGTGAAGAAGGGGGAAACAGAGGTCTGGCACAGTGACAAACAGGAGAAAACACAAACTGGAGATTAGGCTTGGTAGACAGGCAGAAAGGTATAAGCCCTAAAGCACTGTGTCCTCCTGTCCTAGGTTCAGCAGTAGCAGTCATGTTTCTCCTTCGTGGTAGCTGGTGCAGTGCTGTGTTTTGATTAAATCACTTATTCACTGTGACAGGCAGGAGAACACAGATATAGTAATCTACCACTCGGGTATCTGGTATGCACTGGGAGTCCTGAAATTGATCTCCGCAGGCTGAATGCTGTGCACCCACGCATTGTACAATGTTGTGATTACAACAGGTAGGTGGTTCAGGTAACAGTGAATTTCAGATACGCAGGAGACCAGTATAATGTGTGGTATGATTTGCAGGATTTGTTAGGGCACATCTTATAATTGTAAGCCTGATACAATGTCTGATTTGCTTCCCTCTCATGCCACTGAAGATGTAAACCCCTTAGGACAGTGATGTTTTTTTTCTGCAGAAGTTTTTGGAGAATCCATTTTAAGAGAAATAAATTAATCAAAGCTGATTATATTGTGCACACTCCATTTCTGTGAAGGAAATCAAATGAAAACATGTTTTTATTGCCTGAAACATTGTAAAACACCTGTAGAACAAAAGGGACAGTTTATAACCTCTCAACTACCTTCAATGCAAACAAAAAAATTTCAATATCCTGCACAGACAGTATCAAGTTAACAGAATTTTGGCAGAATATTACTGATAAAATTCCTCAGGACTGTTAACAGCATCATCCAATGGACTGCTTGTCCACTCATTTTGTCATGCCTTGCTACCTTCAGGTATCTGTGAGTCCATCTGTATGGTATGCTCATTATGTCTTACCTTTATGTAGCACATGTTTTAGAAAGTGCTGTTACTTATGATGAAAATCAAAGGCACTACTGTATATAAGTGGTAAGAAACCCTGCCAAGGAGTGCCTGCAAATGACTTGGTGAGAGCAGAGAAAGCTGAACCCTTGGTAGAATCCTTCCCAATGTTACCAGCTTGCGGTCCATACCACCTTTTGCATGAAACATTCCCCATATGGGTTTTCTTTGAGAGGTTACTGCCTGTTCCATTCTTCCACTCTTCCTAAGACATGGGGAGGGAGCGGGGAGAAGAGAGGCTGGATATCTGTAATTCTAGCCCAGAACTGTCAGATCAGCACTTTATGTAGCTGGCTATCTGCTGCTTGAAAAAAAAATAAACAAAAAGAATAGGCAAATCTGTGTTCTTGTAGAAGAAACCTTCCAAACTAGCCATTCCTCTATGAAAGTCAGAGGGGAATCTTCTGTGGTATGTTGGGCCTAATGGCATAGACAGCTGGACCTATATTTGTATATTGCAAGAATCATCCTTCACACTGAGAAAAGGAAAGTTTTAGAATACTTTTTGAAAATGCAAATAGGAAACATAAGCATGCACATGTACAAGTCATCCACTGTTTCTTTAAGCTACTTCAGGCATCATGTCACAAGTTATGTTACTTCTTACTGGGTTGACCAAATAGTAGCTGATTTTAATTTTTCATCAACAGATTGTTCAGGAGGTTTTGTTTGCGACAGGACAGTCCCATAGTTGTTCAGTTTTGATATTAGTTAGAACTGACAAAGGTCTAGCCCAGTATTTTAAAATCCAAAATTGTTAAGAAATAGGTCATGAGAATGTCAGAAATATTCCTGTTGGGAAAAATGTAGTGTTTTCTATGTTCCCAAATATGGCTTGATTATTGTAGTAACTAAACTACTCTCTTTTTCTTCAAGCCGTAACCAAATAGTGCTGGTAACTTTTAAAATATCACTAGATTGTGGATTTAGCACCATGTTGCTATTAGTTTGATATTTCACACGTTTCTCAGAGCTATTGTCTCAGATTGTCAGCAGATATCATTGAAACTGCTTACAAGTCATACTTGAAGGATTATTTGCTGTACTTTTGTAAAGGTTGGCAACTCTCAAAATTAAATACAAATGAAAAATTAGCATAAACAAACCATCCTGCACCCTGGCTGTTCTTGAGCTGGTAGAGTCCAGATTCTCCTATATTTTACTAGGAAGGGGTGCTGTGTATGTTGGAGGCTAGTTCCTCTAAAGGTTCCTCTTAGTACACTTCTGGTGGACTGGGACATGTTTATTGGAAACTTTTCTTCCAAATTAAAAATAGTCATAATTTGCTCTGATTAAATATGTGAAAAGGAGCATAGAAAGATATACATGTCTGGCCAAAGGCTGGAAAGAAAAGAATTATCTCTTTCTGGCCAAAGAAAGGACCACAGCTACCTCTTCTGTAAATAAGGGTGTGCAGCAGGGGAATGCTGAGTCAGCTGCAAAGAATTAATCAGCCTTTCAACATCTTGGCTCAGGAAAAATGGAATTGTACTGTGGGTAACTGTGATGGTGCTCAGTAACAAAGAATTATTCTAGAAAATCTCTAAAATTGAAGGTGGAAAGGAATTTATTCCCATTTCTCTCTAGCTGCAGACTAGACAGAGCCTTCCTAAGTTCTTTGACTTCAAATTTGATTGAAGCAAGTAATGCATTTTAAGATTGTTCCCACCCACTGGCTCCTCTGGGTATTTGAAAACCTGGCCATTTTATGAGGATGTTTAAATAGGTTCCAAGCTCATTCAAACATCTGAGCCTACACTTCTCTACATTCATCCTGTATACTTAGTTGGCATTTAAGCTTCTTGCCTTTAATTCTCTATCCTTCAAAACAACATGTAGAAAACTCAAGCAAACACACAGCACACAAAATTCTTTCCTGGTCCAGACTCCTTTAATGAGAGTAATTAATAAAAAAAAAAATTAAAGATTTAGAACCTTAAGGTGTGGATAAATACCTCTAGGCTAAGGGAGAAACCCTTTAAAATTGAGGCACCTTAATTGACTCCAGTGGACCTAGTCTAATTTACAACAACAGAGGATCTGATTTGAAATGATTACATGTTTTATCTGAAATTGCTCAGCACTGGAAACACTGGAGTGGAAATCTTACAAGCAGCAGCATCTTTATGAGATTTCCAGTACCTCTCTCTTCATGTAGTGCTGTTCTAAAGGAAAATATGCATGCCAGAACTGGGTAATAACTCTGACAGATTCCCCCATTCAGAGCATTGAAAGGTGCAGCTGGGCTGGGTACAGTGAGAATCCTTGTGTTCTCCTGCCCCAGCGAATTCCCTGATGCATGCAGCCAAAAGCCAGCCTCTCCCAGAATACTAAATCCATTGAAGCAGAACCTCTGAAACAATTTATAGCAGGTTTCCAGGTGCTTAGTAGCCATAGTGCTTTTCTTGTTTATGGCCCATAGTTTCCTCAGCCATACTCTGTAATTTCCTTACTGAGGTCTTATTCTCAGGTCTGCATATATTTACATGTTTTACTCTGTAAGCTTTTAAGCAGCAAATTATACAAAATAGAGGTGAGACCTCTGCTAGTTGAGTCTTCCTTTTATTGTTTCCATTGTAGTTGCTTCTGGAAAATAAATAAGAACTTGAATTGACATAAAATAAATGACAGTTCAGGTTCTATAGGTTCATGTTTATGACATGATTGGACCACCGCCACTGCAACTATTTCGTAGTCTACAAGATGTCCTTGATTTGTTCTTTTACCTGTATGATAACAAGCACATATAATCTTTGCATATGCTTCTAAGAGGCTTCTAGACTCTGCCTGGTTTTACACATTCAGCTTGTACATTGTTCTTTGCAGAACTCTCTCAGCAATCTTAAATAATCTTTACATTTTCATCCCTACTATATTCATCCTTCAACGTTAAGTTAGGTGAATATAAAGAGAAATGCAAGAAAATATGATAAATCAAGACACTTGTAAAATCACAGAATTAATGAAGTGTTCATCCATAAAAAGGATGTATTTTTTCTTCAAACAATATATAAATTATTATGAGCCAAACAGAGCTACCTTAAATATTTTTTGATCCATAAAAACACCTTCTACTGCCTCTTGATAGTAACTGTACAAAAAAGCCATGATGGTAGCAGTAGTGGAACTTGGGGTGCATCCATGCCAACCCTGTTAGATCTCTCATCTGCTTTTAACACGTCAGTCATAAGATTTTTTTCTTCTTTTATAGATCTCACAGAAATAGTCTTGGTGTCTGTGGCATTACTCCATTACTCTATTCCTTCCTCACTGAGCATATACTGGAGCCTGATGGAGAAATTTTATTTTTTTTTCCCTCAAGACCCACAGTATAGCCTTCCAAGGGCTCTCATTTTGTCTACACTCTTGCTAGGAAGCACAGACAACTGAAATTTCAGCCTCGTGATGGCCCTGTATTTACAACTCTATTGTACCTGACCTCGCTATGAGTACTAAATTGTTAAGCAGCTTTTGTCAAGGGGGAAGGCATGAATAAGAGCTGGCTGGAGTTCAGTAGAAAGAGACTGAGGCAAGATCAACAGAATGGGAAAGCAATAGTAGTTTTATAGTAAGAATGATCATCTGTAAGTTCACATGAGAGCAGAATTGCCGGATTCTCAGTAGATGATCCATAGTTAAATAGTATGCTTGTCCAGGTATTCTTTATTTCTTTTCCTTCACCTTATCTGATTGATAACATCCGTTTCTTCCCAGTGTAGATATGGCTACTCACTCCATGTTTTTTGCTGGTTTCTGCAGCATGTCATATACCAAGCTGCACTTTATCTTAATTTGAAATACCAGCCCACAAATTTTTTTAACTCTCAGCTGGAATACCTGTAAGAGCAACCCTTTGCCTAATTTTCTCTGAGGTAGGGCGTCTTCCTAGTTTCTATCTAGAACTTCAAGATCAGTTTTGATATGTGGGATGATATAGTTAGAGATGAAGTGTCAGAATCCCACTGAAATTCAGTATGTTTTAATTTTGCTAAACTCTTTTCAATTCCTCTGAAAATCTCAACTAGAAGAACTTAAATAGGGACCAGGCTATACGGATTAATATTCAGGATAGTGACTATTTCTTTTCCTAGAACAATCTTGGCAAACAGGGAATGAGGCTTGTAGTATTATCATCAGTTACTGACAATCTACTTTCATTTTCTGAAAATTCACAAGTACTTAGAATTCTATCTCTGTGCAGTAATTAAGGAGGGTAAAGGTTATTTTCCTCTTTTGATTAAAAACTGAATTTACTTTGTGTTGATGTAAAAGCAGGAAATGTAATAGCAAATTAGTTTTTGTTCTTTCCATCTGCATTCAAAATTAATATTTAGTACAGATTTTCTACTTCATTTTCAGATAATCAGAATACACAAAGCTAGTAAGATTGTATCACCACTTCTCGCAAAGTAGTTTTTTGCAATTACATGAAAAATGAATCTATAGTAACCTTCAAAAGCTACTATTCTTAGGTGAATGGCACCAGAAACTTG
The DNA here is from genome assembly GCF_033815535.1 of Pezoporus flaviventris. Lineage (NCBI taxonomy): Eukaryota > Metazoa > Chordata > Aves > Psittaciformes > Psittacidae > Pezoporus > Pezoporus flaviventris. The sequence continues at coordinate 18,135,153 of NW_026892584.1, read as the reverse complement.
AACATTCACTGGCAGCATTATGATTGTCTTGAGAGCACATATCCAGAATATGCTGAAATTTTGAGACAGTCCGGGTATAGTGGATTAGCTTAAGCATTCATTGTGCAGGAAAGCTACCAAAGTAGGTTTTATGGAATCATATCAAGACAGAAACAACCATAATGGGCATTGGCAACTGGCAACCATGCTGCCTTTTGGCTGTCATCCAGAGCATGTAGTTTCAGAAAGTGAGAATTGGGATTGCTCTTTAGTGTCTAAGTAAAAAATGAATGGAATGAAGGAAAATAGAAAGATGTTTCTATATTGACTCTTATAAGGTAAAAAATTAGACCTTTGCTTGGAAATAACTGGTAAAAAATTAGACCTTTGCTTGGAAATAACCATCTCTAAAGACAAATAGGTAACTCTGAAGAATATGTTTTATTTGCCTAAAATAGGCAAGTCTATCTCTCTGCTTAGTTTATCACTTTTAACTTGACCGCTCTCTTTTTTTTAAGCTATATACTCCTTTATTGCTTTAGTGTGTAGGCTTAGTATTTATAGTGTCATAGATATCTGAACTGGTTGAGTTATGACAGCTGTGGATAACATTTGTCAGTATTTTCTGACTCTTACATAAGTATGTCAATAAAATTCGCATTTGAACAAAACCTCTCCTCTTCCTTCCCCTAGAGTAAATTAAAAGGATCATAATGCCATAAAATACCAATGTGTTTTGAGGGAAGAGCAAAATTACCAAGTAAGCTTATATTACAGATTCACAAATATTGATGAAAGCTGCAAGACTGGCTTTATAAAACGTATTTTTATGTTGTCAGTCCCTTCATGACAGACTCCAATGAAGATTTTCTGGCTTCAGTTTGTTTGATAATAATATTCAACACGAATGTCCTTGTTGCTTCCTGTCAGAAGATGGGCAATAATTTGGATTAACTTTGCAGTAACAAAAAAAGAATTTCTTGTTGGATTCATACTGATAAAACAAAAAACCTTATAAATATTCCAAGGATTTTGAGATGATTTTTGGCTATGTTTTAACACAAATTACAGAAAAGTTTTCTTTTTACTTTTTTTTCCCCCACAAGATTGCAAGGTACCTTGTACATGTCTCGTCTGTAATTTGATTTAAAAGTAGTAAAAGAAACACTTGATTTACTGAATTTTCAGACATCGTGTAATTAGTACAACTTTTTGCCATCTGAGTAACAATCTAAATGTCAACCTCTAGGAAAAAACTGACAACAATTTCAGTCAAAGCCAAAACATTGGACAAAATATTCTTGTCCTTAACTACTTATATTACACTCTCTGGAATTCCAGAATGATGAATACAACATATGAAACAGAACAAGTTTTGTCCTGTTGTACACCCTTGAATGCAGAAATGAAAAAACCTTATGTCAGTGCAAAATATATTTGCGCAGGGTTGTTTCCAGCCTGATAGTGAAGTTCTATGTGAAGACAACTCTCATTTTTCAGAACTCATAAATGTCTCTTAGCAAATTCATAAGTAAGTCAAGCTACATCAAATAAAATAACCTAAATATTTTTCAAGAGCGTGCATTTCCTCTTAAATTTAAAGTCACGCTTTATACAAATTCAGTATTTATAGAAGGAATTATTCACAATGAAGTATTATTTAAACTTTGGACATTATAATAATTTCTACTTTTTCCTTTAAATTCCACAGAGTCTAAAATTATCCTCGGAGCTGGTTTTATTCAGTTATCAGTGTAAAGGATATCAGAGAATTCAGTGGGAATCTAATCAAACCCCAAATATGTGTTCAACTTGAATCTAAGGTGCAAAAGATCAGTTCATTCAACTAAATCCTCTGGGATGTTGATTGTGTCTTAGCATGTGTTTGCATAGAACCCAGAACAAAATAGCATGACTGGAGTCTTTGTGTGACGAAAATCGAATGAGTGCTCAATCAAGACTTTCCTTCTGAAACTTCACTCTACAGACAGAAACCACTCTGTGGTCAGTTTGTTGTCTCCTTTGCTCCTGTCAATTGAGTCCTATGTTAGCTAGGACTTGCCGTTCTAAAAGCGGGTGGTAAGACCAAGAGTAAGTAATTATTTTGCAATTTTTTTCCTCCCAGTGGATAGCTATGTCAATTTGTACAACACTGATATATTAGTGAAGACTAAAATTCGGTGTGGATAAACAACTAATTTTCATCTTATATTTATAGAATATCTTCTATCACATTAGATTTCGTCTCCATCTACATCTAAAGATGTTGAAAAATAGGTGCAGGGTATTTAGTTTCATTTTATCAGGTCAAAAAAGAATTGTTTTCTCATTTATATTAAATGACAAAACTAAGATATCTAAACCCAATGTCTGTTTATTAATCTGTTGAAATTCCTACTTCAGGTCCCCATTGTGTGAGCAATTTGTACCATGAATTCCTATGGGATGCAAGGAAAAAAATCAGGACATGTTCTTTTTCTGTTTATTTTGGAGAAAATGAAATGTTGTTTTTTAAAGTTGCATTAAAAATCAGATAAAAACAGTTTTTATCTTTATGTGTCTTTGGGAAAAAAAATTCTACCTCAAGAAATTTCTTTAACAAAGAGAACATTATTTCAGCCTCTAACATTTCTGTCTGCCTATTATCATTAGTCATAAGCTAAGCCCTGCACTAAATGTCTAGTGAGCACAGATAATGTTCATTTTGTCTGGAAGACAGGTTGCCGCCTGTCAAGGAGAGATGGAATAAATGACAGGTTTGGACTCTGTGCCTTGCAGGCATATTAGGCTAAGAAATCGCCAACATGATGAAAAATTATTTTGTCAAAAATTTGTAGGTCACCCATCATTGTCTAATGTATTCTGTGATTAATTGCTAGCATAGATCAGCATTATGTCTTTCCAGTGAATCGCTTAATTGTTGCCTGCTTCATGCTCTTAATGTAATGACGAGGCATCTGGTCCTTTCACATGTGCTTTTAAATGCCAGCTTTTGCATCCAGGTTACGGGAACTGTAACATTAAACTTAAAGAACTAGTTGAAATTAAAACTTCCTGAAATCTGCCTCTTCTATTTCTTTTCTTTTCTTTTTTTTTTTTTTTTTTTTATGGCCATGTGCATGGTAGGCTGAGTGTTAGTGTTAATGTATGTAGATTTTATTTCTGATGAGTGATTATTTGACTGCTCATTTTACGAAGATTTATGGTGTGCTTTCTATCTCCTGACTGCAGTGCTACTCTTATCTTTAATAAAAGAGATGAGGACATTAATCAGCCTTTGTCAGGAGTCCTGACTAAGACATTAAATGTACTGTATGGGATAGGTAAACACGCTCCAGATCCTTCTTTACTCCAGTAGATCAGGCAAAAAAACACTCATTATATTTATCATAATTTCACATCTGCTGTTTTTGAAGCAATGTACCATGAGGCCATAAACTGTATTACAACTGTGCATAAATTCAACTGATTTGTGGCTGGAGTAACTAATTCCTAAAGTACATTTTAGAAAAACAAGCAGTGAGCCCTGAAATTGCAATTCCATAAAGGCACTAAATTACTGACTGCAGAATCAAGAATTTGCTTGATGTGATTCTGCAGTGACCGTTTTATAAAAAGTGACAGTGTGCCTGTGATTGAGTCAATAAAATAAGGACGAGTGAGCCGTATACTCAAACAAGATTAAAGAGAAACAGAATGACAGAGGACAGACACAGGGGATATGCATAGAAGAAAGTGTAATGTTCCCCCTTCAAAAATGGCTTTAGGATGTAGCTATTAATAGCAAGGATGTTAATTTGTAGGTAATCATTTAACTATGTGAAAAAAATAGATGCTTTTTCTGAAGTTTTCATCAGATACAGTATTTCTGTAAACAAGGATGAATTTTTTTATGGTAAAAGGGTTGTACCTCTTATCTTAAAATACCCCACATGTTTAAAATGACTGGATTCTCTCATCTGAAAATCATAAATAGCTTGAGCAAAATCAATGGGTCTATATAACAGACTTTAACTGCGGTAATCAGAAGAGCAGTCAGGACTACACCATTCAAGCTGGATCTTTCCTAAATTGAAAAGAATGTACTCTTAGGGAGTCATGAGATGTAATAGTCCATCTGAGCTGCATTTACTGCTTATGTTTCAAAGCAAAATAGCAACATGAACAACAGGCTCAGCCCAGGTGCAACAAGATTACACATGGCTCAGCCCGTAGCCATGCTTTGCTTCTCCTGGCGGCTAAGCAAAGAGAGACCAAAAGACTCAGGAGCTGACAAAGTATGGAAAGTATTGTTCCAACAGTTTTTGATGTTCAGTTTTGTTCAGGCCAAACCAATAAGTATCAGACTTTCAGTTCATGATGTTTTCCTTTCAGTGATATCTGAAAGTTGACACATAATGCTTATGAGAAAAAGATTATTTCTCTTGGAATATTTAAAAATGAAAATATTTTTAATCTTCAGAAGATAGAGTCTTCAGTTATGGTGTGTATTGCTCTCATCCTATAGGTATAAAAGACAAAAAATATAAAAGACAAAACCAAAATAAAGCTGTGGTATGAGATACTTTTAAGCATCCTCCTCTCAGGAGTTAATGGCTGTCCATAGCGTGTCAACAGCCCCTAGTGCATGTTGGTGAAAACAGATATTATGTTCATTTTAGAAAATGAAAGTAATATAACACCCGCTGGTGTTGTTAATAAAACTGTGTATAGCTCAGTTTTAGTACTGTTCTTGACCGCAGCCTGCTAAGCTTGGTCCACTCTTGCAGTAATAAATCCATAGAGATTATGCTGAATATCTCTGTGCTCTGTCCACGAGACTAAGCCAAAAAAGTGCTTGCTAGATGCCAAAGCATTGTTTCTATCTAATAGCATCAATCTGTGCATCACTGAGTATTTCTTTTCCTGACCTTATTACTTTACTGAAATTAAGCTTGAAACAATCTGATGTCAGACACTGTATATCTACTTTTATTGCTAGCCTTGCTAGGCCTCTCCATATTGCTAGTGCTGCATCTCATTTTAGATAGGTTGAACCACATATATATTCTCCAGTTTATTGAAAGCCTGATAGATTGTTTTCCGCATTCCACAATGGCAGGCCAGTCTTTTCATGAATGTTGGAGAACAAATGTAAATTCACACGTATACAACTGACCAAAAATGAATAGTTGTTTTTTCTTGATATTAAGAATAAATCCAGCATATCACTAGATATGAGTAAGAACAGTAGTGAAGCTGGCTTCAGTTCAGCTTTCATGATTCACTGGCAGTTTCAAATGTATTTGAAGAATCTGTAAAAGTTGATTATTATGATAGATTCAGAAAGATGTGCTCAGACAACAAAGCCACACCAGAATGAATTGTAAGGATTGAATGAAATGCAGACTACCTTCAAACTGAGGCAAGCTTTTGACATCCATCCACCCCCCCCACCTCCTTTCTCTCTCTCCCCATTACCATATAAACTTAGCAGCTTCCTGCAGAATTCCACTTGCAGTCAAATAAAATTCAATGATAAAAATCACTCAATAGCTCCATTAAAACAAAACTAAAATTATTCTTAGGCCCATGTCTAGGGATTAATATACTTAGAAGCTATCCAACATTTACACAGCTTTTCTTCATGTTGAGCCTGCTCTTTGAAAAATAGTGAAGATTCAGGTGGCATGAGAGGAAAAGATTTTTTCCTTTTCCGTATTCTTGCTGTACCAAACACCCGATTCATACAGGGAATGTTGGTCTGAAGGAAAGCTGATGAATCAAAAGAAAATGTCCCTCCAGCCACAGCAGATACAAGTAGACCAGACACAAGTGACCCAAATGTAGGCTGATTTCAAATTTATTACTTTGTAGGTGATTAGCCAAACCACTTTGAATGATATCCTGGATAGATCCATTGACTTCCACTCATACGTTGTGTGAATGCCTACCAATGCTAAAGGGGTTCATTATCCATACCTAAAAATAGAGCCGTTTTTTAAGGGGATCGAGCCTTCCGAAAATATTGCAAAATCCACTGGTCAGGCTGACATTAGGAAGCTGCCTGGGAATCATCAGGGTGCGTGCGATGTGACTCCGGCAGTGTGATCGCTGAATGCAGCCAGCTCTGTTAACAACATTGCTGGGGTCTGGGTTGGGACCTTTCTTAAATGAGGGCAGAGGAAGATACTGGTTTTAAAAAATGGCTGCTGCTCACTTGTTTGTTTAGCCAAGATTGCTGAAAAGATCCACCTACAGTCCCTTCAAACACACCTCCTTTCTCATGAGGCTTCCATGGTAGCAAAGCCAGGAAAAGTTGGGGTCAGGGGAGGTGTGAACACACGCTGAGCGAACTGCGTTTGATGCAACATATACTATCCCTGCCTGCTGAGACAGCATGAACACCTGCTCTGGAGGCCAATTCCTTTACTTAGCTACTTAAGCACTGTTTGACCCTCTGCAGGACTTCTCTTATCATGGCATGTATTGAAAAATAAAAGAACACTGGTTTCAAATGAGTGCTTTCTGTAGTTTTGTTATTTTGCAAAAACCTCTTTTTTCTATTTCCTTATACACCTAATTCTTCACTCTGCTCCCAAGGAAGAAGAATAGTCAAAGTGTTTACTGATAAAAATAAACAAAACATACTTATTCATATGAAATAATGCAATCTCTAGAATATTGCGTTCTGTATCAGCAAAAGACATGCCTCAGATTTTTAACTCTGTACTTCAAATACAAAACTCATGTTCCTCTAAACAAAAGCACTTTTCTCTCCTCTGTATTCTCTGTATTTATCTTTATTGTTTTTTTTGTTTCTCTCCAAATGCAACAAAACATCTTCTCCTTGAAAACCTAGTGTGATATGAGAACGGACTATCAGAGTAGATGATAGACTTATTTGCAGAAAGGGGCAATTGGACTCAGCTGCAGGCTTTTTCTTTGAGCCTGCTATTCTGCTCTTCCTGAAGCCTGAGCTAGAAGATGATTGACTTTAAGGAATTAAGGTGCTACATGAGACACCATCTACTGGTAGATAATGAGTTCTCAGGAAGCCTTGTCCCAAAACAGATATGTGTTACCTAGCTTCCTTAGTTTGGAAATCTGCATCTGCAGAAGGAGGGAATTCATGGATGTTAGAATATAAGGTTTCCTCCACACAATGACTATACAGGACTGTAGAAGTCCACCTGGGAATTTATCTACTACTTCTGTGAGTAATTATTTTCAGGTAATCATCCATAAGAACACAGTAACTTTTTAATATCGGTGTAGAATATAGATTTCTGTTTACAAGAGGCAGTAAATATATACAGTTCAATGTGTCCAAGCACCTGCTAAATAAAATGAATTTGACTATTCTTGGACATGTGTTAGATTTGTCTCATGCCTAATCTATATTTCATGATAAAAGTCTGGCGATCGTTATTTACACTTAAGGATGTATATGTGTGCAGCTTGAAAGAAGACTGAGTGATAATCACCTGTGAGTTAAGCAAGTTTATCCACAACTGGTTGTATTTTGGACAATCTAAACACAGAGCCACAACAGCAAAATACTGAGGTCTTCTTATGAGACAATGCTTTAAAAGCACTTTCAGCATATCCGTGCAGCTTTGGTTGTATAATCTGAAGCTTATTTACAGAAGCACAGTGCTGAAGGAAGTGAGACCCAAAGCCTGAAGATTTAATAATTTATTAATTAACATGTTGTATCAGTAGCTGTTGTGAAATGGAATGTAGTATATTTATCATTGTAAATAGCTGATTAAATTTATAGTGTAATATTAGGTATTTGGATATTTCTGTCATACTGTTACTGTTCTTTGCTATGCTGACTGCAAAATATAATAACTTCTAAGCAGTGTGTAAAACAAAGTGCTCAATTCACTTTATTAAAATATCCAATAATAATTGATTTAAAGGCAATAAAATGTGTTCATTAGAGGGTTTATATTCAAGAAATATTGAAAGTATACCTAAAACTGTCACTTTTATTGTGAATGAACAGGATAATATAATTTGAAAAGAGTGTGATCATAGTAAAGATTTGTCCTGCAGCATTATCTGATAGCTCATAAAGTGCTGAAATTTAATATGATGCTTTCAGTCAGTTTAATTGAAATTTAATTGCCACTTTGGGCAGAAGGTTTAGATCTGATCAATAAAATATTAAAGATTTTGTGCTTTCACTAGGAACAATTTCTTAGCCAATGCATCAAGTGTAACCTATCTTTTAGGAAATATTTGTTTGTTATAATTCACATAATGTTCAATATCACTTGCTAATCTGAATGTTTTAATGCATTGCACAGATAAATAGTGAAAATAATAAAGCTGTAGTTGATCCATTTAATTACAATAAGATGAAAGAAGTAACGGTCACCTTCAGATTCATGAGAAAGGCATTAATGTAAAAGAGCTATAAATATTTTGAAATGTCAAACCTCAGAAAGACAGAGTCCAACACGAGCCCAGCTGTAAATCAGGCACATAGAAGGACCTTGAAAAAAAAGATGGTTCTTTGGTATTTTAGAAATAATTACTAATACAAAAAGGGTAATGATGAACCTATAAATTACATTAAAAAGGGCCATTAGAGGAGGATTAGTTTATAAAGCTGAGAGATGGTTCCTGAAAATTATCCTGCTAGTTATTTCTTCTTTTCACTTCATATTATTCATGATCCCCCAAATTATCTGATTAATGATAAACTAATTGATTGCTACTTTGCAATTCAAATGCAATGGCCAACTTTGAGTGTCCCTTTACTGTAATCTATACTGTGCCTTCATTTTTATTCATCTTTTTTGGAGGCAGTGTAAAGAGGATGATTCTAACTCATTCTCTATAATGTGTAGGGACAACTTTAATCTAAGCAACCCTGCCCCAAAATTCATTTGTGCATTGGCTCAGGTCCCTGAATGCCACCTTTTCATGTCTGGAAAGAGCTTGGTGCTTCTGCTCCTTCACCCTTTTCCCATCTAGGCACTTGTACATGACTTTGGTAAGAGTGGACACAGCTGGAGGTGACTGAAATGACACTATTTTAATTTCTCCCATGTCTCCAGAAATGCTCTTGAGACTAAAAACCACAGAGCGTCTTATCAAGATTGCATTTTCCTCCATGAGATGATACCATATTCAGTGATTTGCTACCATTCATAAGAGTTTTCATCCTTTCAGATAATACGTGCTTATTTGAATAACAATGCCTGAGTTCAGCTCTGATCTGCCAGCAGAGTAGAGGCTGGGGGAGCATCTGAGGAACAGAAAACTGTCTCACAGGCATATATGCTGTGATGGCAATATGCTTGTTTGAATAAACTGTAATTTCCAGTATATGATTTTTAACTGAAGATTGATACAGGCATGCATGGGGCAGAGGACAGCACTCAATAGCAGGGAAAACAGCTAATTTATGTTGTTGCTGGTGACAGAAGCAAAAACATAGCAGGATCACTTTTTTGGCCTGAGACCAATGGCATCTATAGTGCTGTGTTCTGAGGATCATGAGAAAAGATGAAAAAGTGTAGCCATTCTCACTTCCTCTCCCACAGCACTCAACCAGTAGTTGGAAGATTGATGAAATAGCCAATTCAAAGCCCTCTGAAGACTGCAGTGGTCTGTTTCCCCCTTCTGTGGGGTGTCCCTTCAGGAAAGTAGTTGACGTTGCAAATGCAGGTCTCTGAAGATCATTAACTTTTCTACTCAGTGATTGCCTGCTTCTGCTGACAGTGGTATGTCTCTGCCACCGTGAAAGGCAGTGTGAGCATTGAGCATTGGGACTAATTTAGGTCTTTGGGAATTTGATTAGCATTCAAAAAAAAAAAAAGTCAACTAATGTGACAACTAATAAAACTCTCAGCCACATGCCTGCTAAAACAAAACATTTCATGGCTTTTTGCCTTCAAACAGAACTTCAGGCTTTTGGTTAGAAAATTTGCAATTTTATTCATAAACTTGAATAATAAGGCAAGAGGAAAAATCTTGGTAGAGAGAATGGTTTGATGGGTAAAATCTGGAAGTGGGAAACAGGACGAAAATCAAACTTCTACCCTTTTTGGACAATTTTTTTTATGCCTTTCTCTGTTTACAGGATGAGATGATACTTGTTCACCAACCCACCTGTCTAATTGTGATTATTGGAAGACTGAATAAAATAATGCTCGCAAAGACTATACAAGATGTTCAGTGCTGCATAGTACAATTCTGCAGTGCCAGGAAATATTTAATGATCTTTAGCTCCTAATTTTGCAATATTTTCTTCAAGTTCTCCAGGATGCATTACTTTGGGAATATTTATTTGGAACATATAATTCATTACTGAAGAGTACTGAAAATAGAGAGAAGGAAGCAGTAATTCCACATATTACAAACTGGACCTGGCTGTTAGACTTCTAATCTGCAAAACTGACATTCTTCCTCACTAAATCAGTGAGATAGTACAAGTTACTTTCCTATAGAACTGAGAGAAAATTTGGTTAAAACATGATACATTTTATCCTTTCAAAACACTAATTTTCATTTTTATCTTGCCATAAGTAACTTAAGCTTCATTTAAGAATGCAAAGGATTTTTGTCTTAAGTTCTGTTCATCAAATTCAGGCAGAACCTCCCAAAATCTTTACTTCAGAATCCCAAAAGTTTGCAAAGACCAGATATGGATTTGGTTTGGATTACTGGAGCGGCTGACTGACATTCTGTTCAGATCATGATTTGGATTTTCAGCCCCCCACAACACTTGCATTAGCCTGAGGTTTGCTCTTTCCCACCCCATCCCCCCCGACTCTGTCTAATATGCGCTGTCCTTCAGCATGAATTTTACTCTTTGCATTTCTTCACACTAGATCACAGTCCTTAATGGATTTAAACCCCTTCCTTTGAACGCAATATTTTTGTATATGCTCAAGTAGCATTATATTTTGGACAGAAGAAATTCCTTCATCTGTTCCTTAACTTCCTCACATTCTCACTTCAAGGGTACATTTTTCACCTGGAAGACATTAAAATTGGTGTCAGCTTTCCTCTGCGTTGACAGTAGAGGATTAAAATGGTTGTGCTGAAGTATCTTGAATTTTCTCTTCTAATTTATCACAGCCGCATATTCCAAGGGAAGTTAAGGTAGAGGGAGAGAGGGAGGAAAGATGCCCAGCTGAAAGACAGCACCTCTACCTTGCAGAAGATTCATTCCACAGCACATTTTGAATCTGCTGACAAGACACTGGTAGCACAGGTAATCAGAGCTTTCACAAGACTGATTTTGTCCCCTGCTGGTATATGGCATATAGGGGAAAAAGGTTCTCATCTCTCAGTGTAATCTTAACTATTTAGAAGCCATTATTGCAGGATTACAAATCATCTGAATACCTTTCTTGTGTAACTTAGTTATTTATTACCAGTCCAGCAGATTAGTCAGGTAACATTACATAGTGCTCCAGTTCTGAAGCAATTATTCAGTGTGCTGTGGGATTATTCCCTCAGTTTGCAATGCTAGTAAATCTGTGAAGTTCTGTAAACAATACCGCATAGTGCTGAGTGCAAATATTTAACATTTTTTTCCTTTTTTTTTACTTGCAGAGAAGGCTTATCAAACTATATATATACAGTTCACTTTACAAAGTGACTCAAAATTGCAGATGTTTTCTGTCCTAGGTTTGTAAGAAATGCTTAAAGTCAACTTGTCATAGAGACTAAATTGAATCTACTACCTATACAGCTCTGAAAGGGAAGATGTAGGAAAAAAGGAGCAGCATGAGATTTATCTGATGTTTGGTTGATGTATGGCTACATAAAATCTTAAGTAATACAGATAATGTCACACAATATTGCAACATATATTTTCAGTTGAACATTATAAGACAATAAGGCATAAATGGAAATTAAAAGAAAAGAATCTGAATGGTTGTCAGGGAATACTTTTTCATTCAGAGAATCATAAACATATGGAATGGTGTGTCAGGCAAAGTTTCAGAGATAAGAAGAAGGGAGTAATTACAAAATGGATTTATATCCTGAGGAATAAGGTACAGACAATGGAAAAGAGCTTTATGTCAAACAATTTTTAACCCTTAGTAGAAAAAATGCTCATGACAATCGTATTTAATGGGTTCCATCTGATTTGCTGAAGTTTGCTTTCTATTCAGTAACAGAATATAAATAGACACATGTGAGTCTTCCACTCATGCTTAAAGTTACCATGTACTTTTAACACATACCAGTATTCAGAATGCAAACATAAAAACTGATATGTTCTGTTGCTCTTTCCCTACTGAAATAAATTACTTGTTGATGTGAAGATATTGGATACTCAAGGCATACAAATTTTTATGTTAGAAAATATGGCACTCAGAGAGTGTCTTCTGTAGTGATGTGTAAAAATAATCTCAATAGATAAATGTATTAAAAAGGCATCCTCCAGGGCAAATAAAAGCAGCAAACATATTTTCATGTGTGAAACAAATAATTAGAGAAAAAGTGATAGAAAACTGCAAACCAGAACATTTTCCTATTGTTATTCCAAAGCAGGGTGGGCTTTGGAAGGATGTCATTCAGCCTTTAATCTACTTTCAGAGTTTCAGGTAGGAGCAAAAACTTTTGTAGAAAATTTGCAGTCCTCAGTCTTGACAATAGCAGTGGGTTCACAGATTCCACATTTCCTTATAATCCCCCTATATATATAAAAATTACATTGGTAAATTAAGTAAAGCAAACTATATTTACATTAAGACTCCAAAGAGCTATGGAAATATGCAAATTTGACTTAATTAGAAGAGAAGCCCAACTATAAGTCACATATCTAACTGACAACCCCCATCAGAGGTGTGCTCAGCCATTCCTCTACTTTCCAATCTCTCTTGCATATTCACTGGGCTGAACTCACTGTATTTCCATCAGATATTCTTCCTTGCTCAGAAAAATACAAAATAGAGAGAGAATACTATCTAAATCTCCTGCAAAACATATTCAAGCTCCTATATTTTTTTCTAAGCTTTCCTGGACAGAAATATGTTTGTATGTTGTGCAGCTGCTGTGCAATGAGGCTGCATCTTGCTGTATCTTGGATGTGGAAGATCTACCAGCAAAATGCTGCACAGATAGCTCAGATATGGATGATAAAGTCAAGGCAATCTTCTTGTCAACATTGAAATTTTCCTACAATGCATGTACAGTGAGTATAGTGTACCGAAATCATCACATGTGAAGTACAGTCGTTTGGCCATTTGTCTAGGACTCTGTGACACTGGGCACAACCACTGTAATTACCCCTTCCCCAGGAAATGACTCCAGAAATTCTAGCCAAATGGACAACTTTGTCATTTTCTATTCAAGAAGCCACCAACCAAACAAAACATCTTTGGGTGAAATATAAAAATAGAAGGGGAATACCAGAAGTTCAATAGTACTGTTCTAAATAATTTCAAGTGCTAAGGATGAAGCAAGGTGTAGCCTAATAGAAGGCTACATGTCATGGTCCTTGAGAATAAAAAATATTCCTTTCATACCTCTGAGAGGAAATAAATTGTCCAGAAAGGCAAGTTAAATAATTCTAGTGAGCAAAATCCAGTGGTTAGACAGGAAAAGCTAGATTTACCAAGGACAGCACAGAGACTGTCTGTACCTACCACTAAGAGGTCATCAATCATAGCTATCCCACAGCTGTAACAAAATCCATGCTTAAAACAGCATGGCAGTAATCAGAGACACCTGCATTATCAAAATGTGACCGAACTTATTCCAACATTACCTCTCAAATACCTAAAGCAAAACAGGAGACAGATTTCAGCACAACTTTTTTACAAGTAGTTAAGGGCAGTGGTTCAGCTCGTAAATAGTTGGATGTAATTCCCTCAGCATTTCTAAGACTTCATTAAGAAAAAGGATGGAACTCAATCAAAGAAGCAGCACAGTTCAAGCTTGCCTTGACTGTGCTCCACTTCATCAGTGCAGATTGGAGCATTTAAAGAAAACCCCAGAAAATAGATGTGAAATGCCTTGCAGGAAGAAAGTCCTAGACTAAAGCCAAGTCAAGAAAGTTACACTCACTGCAGCCTTCCATTCTGAATGGTTCTGCTGGACAAAAAAATGCTATGGCTGTAGCAAAACATAGTCTTCTCACTTTCACAGTTACTAGATGGAGGCAGCAATCTGAATTTTTCTGACATCAATAGGAGTTAGGAGCGTGAAGTGCCTTTAAAATGGTACCCATAATAAATATTTAAGAAGGTTGTTGATGTTTTTCTTGCATTTTTTACAAACAAATGCTTTATCATAAAAGCTAGTTTTAAGTTTTGCCATGAATATGCCATTTGTTACTTAGCAGATACAAATTAATTACCTTAATTGAAATAAAATTTATAACAATTAGCAATAAAAAGTGTAATGGTATTATTTGGAAGAGGTATTAAAGGCAGAGGCCACGACCACAAGTTGAAATTATTCAATAAGACCATACGTGCTACTAGTGAATGTAGTAGGAGGAAAAAATTATGTGAATTTTGCTCTTCAGTAGAGGTGTCTTGATTTGGATGCAAAGAATGAGGCTAAATATAGAGGGGATATAACTCAACATTTAAGCAACAAAATGGTAGAAATATTGCCAGGCATCAAAGCTGGAGAACTGAAAGCTTTAAGAGTGTTTAAGGGGGGAAGATCCCTCATGATTCCAAAAGTGGTAGAGATCTTTTGCATATTTCAAGTAAAATGAAAGGCAAAAATGTGAATCATCCAGAAAACAGGAACTAGAAATCAGAGCCCAGGCTCTAAATTTTGATTAAGCAACGCTAGTCAAATGGGGTCAAATTAAAAATGGAGCCAAGTGGGCATCCTGTTATCTTTTTCAGTCTCCAATATGAAAGTGTTGTTTGACTTGTTGTTTCTTTAGTATGACCACATCCCTCTCTGATTTAGCACTGTCTCCTTAAATTTTTGTAAAATTATCTCAAATGCATACATTACTAATTTTGTTTCCTTTAGAAGGCCTTTCTATCATGGAGAGCTCAGAGGAATAATAATTTCCGTATGTAAAGGTAGAACTTGCACAGTGGCATTTCCAGTTTCAATCTACTCCAGGTCAGACTTCTGTTACTGAGACATAAAATCTCACACATGGCTGTGAAAAAATATTTAGAAATCCTATTTCTGCTTGACAGTGGGAAGTGCTTGAGAGTACATCACAAAGCAGGTGCAACAATAGACTCTACCTGCACCTGCTTGGCTCTCTGATCTCTGTTCCTTCGAATGATCTAGCTGCCATCATTCATGTGATTTCACTTAAAATAATAATATTTTCAATTGAAAATAAGAATATTTTCAATTTTGAGTTATCCAGAGAAGCATCAAATCAAGCTGTAGAAATTGTGTCTGTATTCTGTACTGGAACATTTTCTGATATGTAAGACCAAAACCTAGCACCAGTGAGGCAAAAAAACAGGATACTAGCATACAGAATGAAAGTGTAGTTAATTTAAGGCTCTTTTCATGGTGACTTCCACAGACACGCCATGTTTTCGTTTCTATAATTACCTCAAATTTGCCTTTAATTTTGAAAATTAATATGAAGAAACTAGATTTTCACTAAGTCCTGCATCTCTGCTTGACCAGTGCTCTGCAGTTCAGCATGAAAGATAACAGACCTCAGGAATCATCATTGTGTAGTATATTTGAACTGTAGGCAGATCTGTGATGTGAATGGAGGCTAGGATTTAGTCTTAGCAAACAGTTCCATTGAAGAAAAAAAAAAAGCGATGAAACAAAGCGATATTTATTCACGTTGCAAAAAGAGGACTGTTTGTGCCAGAAAAAAGAAAAAAAAAGGGTACTAGAACAAGACATATTCAGACTCTAATGCATATGAATCGCTTTGTACACATGGCTTGATAGCACACCCGTACATGATGTTTTTAGTGTCACTCTCGGCGTGTTATGGATTTACTGCATTACATACAATGCAATTATTGATTTACATAAGTATTGCTATTTTTCCCAAATGTAACAGATTTTAGCTTGAAAGGACTATAAACTGAGAGACTTGCTATAGTTTAAAATTGGCAGCTGGTCGGGAGATGAATGCCAGGCAAAGTGAGTGTACAGGAGGTTCCTGCTGTTTCCTCAGGGAAGCGTCCCTGGGTGAGACATCTGCTGTTCAAACTTCACCACACATTTTATCAGGTGACACGCTGTGGATACCTAATCCAAATTTCTTCTGTTGTAAAATGTTCATGTTAAATGAAAATATAATAACTTTCCATTTTCTATTAAAAATGTCAAACCCACTTTATTTCTCCCCCCAGTGTTTTATTAATGAATGTATTTTTTAATCAGGATTTCAAGTCTTATAAACAGAAACTTACTTTTCCATGCATATTCATAATCTTGTAGCATGAATCATAAAATTTAAACCCATACGTGTACATTCTGTTCAAAATACTTTTGCTGTATTCACTACATCAGTATCTGAACTCTCATTTTTCAGCACAATGGCTCTTCTAGGTAAAGTACAGTCAAAGCAGGTTCAATATGGAATTCAGAAAGCTCAAAATGTTGGCAACCCCTCTGCTTCACCTCCCTCCCTCCAGTGCCTAATGCTGAGAGATTTCCTTCCCACAGTATGCTCCAGAATTGTGAATGGGATTCCCTAAAGCATACGTGGGAGTTAAGCATCCTTCTTGTCTTCCACAGGCAATGGCTCTGGGACTTTTTCTGCACGGCTGTACTGCTTCAGCAGAAGAGGTGAAGAATGTTCCTACCCAAAATAAGCTCTAGCCAGGAGATTAAACGACTCTTGAGAGGTGGGAAATGAGAGTCTGAATTCCCTCAGGAAGAGAAAGAAACTAAATCTGTGTTTCACACGTCCTGACAACAGCCCTCACCCCTGGACTATTGTATAAAGGGGGCATGTCCTCTATCTGTACTTTAAAATAGCAGCTGCCGCTGCATTTGGTGAGGATCTCTCTTCTGTCTGTGAACCAGATGGAGCCTTCCAGTCATCTTCGGTAGATGACCTTATAGTTTCTGTATTCCAGCCAGGCTTAAAAACAAGATTGGTGACAAGCTGCTCAGACCTATTAATTTGGAAACACCATAAAATCACAAATGTAGGCACCCAAAGAACCTTTAAAGCTAGAGAATAACATGCTCAAGTGCTGCAGGCACCTTAAGGGTTAAAGAAGTAGCTAAGCAGGAGTTTTCAGCAACACTGTTTTTGAATTAGATGTCTGTTATCTCTGTGAGAACTGGGAAAGAAGGCGGCTAACTAAGGTCATGAAGGGAGTCTGTGGCAAGGCACAGTACTGGATCCAGAAGTCTTCGGTTTAGCTACTGGACTAATGCTTTATTTTAATGCTTAACTATTAAAAATGTTTCTGTGGAGAAGTATAGTTGCAAGAAGCAGTTGGTAATACATTCTACTCATTTTGGTGTGTTTTAGAAACACCGTTAGCATAAATCTTCTAGTGTGATTTGCACTTCACTTAATTTTATAAATATATAGACAAGCTTCAGTCTGCACATCAGAACCAGGAATGTTTTTGTATCAAGAACCTCAAATGAGAAAATCTGTAAATGAGTTGGCTGTTTTCTCATCTGTTCTGTGCCCCTCTTGCTGCCCCTTCTGCTGTCTAAGAGGAAACTGCGTTTTTTTTCTTCCCTCTCCCAGGTTCTGTCTCACAACTGCTACTGCTTGACTGATGGATGGAGGGACATAGTAGAAAGAAACACAACCTTAAATCTGTAACAGTCAGCAAATAAGCATACCGTAGCAAAACACTTGAAGAAAAAAAAAACCCAGCAGCTGAAATCAAAAAGTGATTTTGCTCTATAAAAGAATTTCTTCAGTCTGATCACGTCAGTTCCCTTTATAAAGCCTTCGCTCGCTTTAGCTTATATTTTGGGCATACCTCACAGCTCCTCATCCTTAAGTCTTTCCTTGGCTCCAGCCAAGGCCCACTCCTCAGTCTTTTATCATCTGCTCAGTTTGTTCAATGTAAGCCCTTCTCAGTGTGTGCTTGCTATTCTTATATTTGATTTTTTCTCCCCATGTCTCTTTCCAATTTCTTGAGTCTACTCACTCTGCCAACCTTTTCCAAGCCTTTTCTTAGTACATATCTTATTAGAGAATAGAAAGATACATCACAAAGGCAAAAGCCAGCATTTTCAGCTGTTGTTTATGAGCATAGCTTTATTAACTTAATGGGCTAGCGGAGGATCTGATCCCTTCAATTAAGGCAAAAAGAGAAAAAAAGCCTCTCTCCCTCTGTCCTCCCACAGTGTTCTCTGTCTTTTTCTCTTGAGAATTCACTGAGGATAGTACTTGTATCACTTCCCTTGTCACACACAGAGCTCAAAACACTAAGCCACCAGCAAGTGATTGATAAGTATCACTTAGGGCTTGCTCCATTGACATTCTTTTCTGAATGAATTGTTTATAGAAGTATATGAAATGCCTGTTGACGGAAAACTACTGTGAATCCTAACTGAATATTTTATATTATGAGTTTGCTAGAACTAGAATGAGAAAATGTTAGATAACAAAACATCCTTTTTTTTCTGCTGGGCACTACAAAATATAATGCATATTACTTCACAGATTCCACTTTCTACCTCTTGTACGCCTTGATGTACTTAACTTAGCACTAGCACTTCTTTTCTACCCACTTCCATATGACCTGACTGCTGACACAGGTATGCCAGGAAATTAATGAAGATACAGGACTCTCATTACTTTTGCAACCCAGAATCTTGGAAAAACTGACAGTGCATAAGACGTGTGGACTCCTTGAATAATATGTTCAAGGGGCTAATGGTGGGAGGCAAACCTTACCTCAGAGAGGAGATGACAGGGAACACTTTTACGGACCACATGACATGCAGCACAAGGCTGACTTCTGTTACTTCTAAGCACATGAAGTTCTGAACTGTTATGTCTGGGGAAGTCACTTCAAATATACATTACTAATTTTATTTTGCTTCATGGATTACAGTAAGTAAGGAAAGATCTTCATGTCTACAAAAATCAAAGTGAAACTGAAATAAAGTTAATTACCAACCTGATAATTAAAGTAACATCAGGAAGAAAAACGTCTTCTAGCCCTTGTGCAAATAGATATTTTTCTTTTTTCGGCTAGCTAACTAATACAGAGAGGGTCAAAGCACTTCCAGCTTTAGGTTAATATTACAGCTACATCTTTAGTGCTGATCAGACAGTTTGCTCAAATTATTGGTAATGAGACAATGGATAACCTGTTCTTCCTCAAATTATTAATGTTTAGATGTTGGCAAGATTATCCCCCTCAATAACTTCATGAAATATTCAAATACTATTCGAAATGGTACTGTTTGTTACATTAAAATAAAATAGTTTAAATGATGATGTCACTTTTCTAGCTTAAACATTCAACTTCTTAATCAATAAAACACCCGTATCATTGTTTTAAGAGTAAGATTACTTAACCTAAGGTTTTTTAGGTGTTTGCAATGCGTCTTTTAGTGCTGCTCTCAAATAGATTATGTGGTTTTTATCAAACACCCACTCTCACCATCTGCTGGAAATTTATAAAAAGTATAAGGACGTTAAGGTAGATTTCCTCCATTTATAAAAGCTGGAAGAATTTAAATCAAGACAAAAGATAGCTTAAGACAGCTGTTTCAGTTCTGAGGGTTTCTTTCATTTAGTAAAATGCTGATAACCATCTGAAGCTACAACAGCATGCAATACTGACCCTAACCAATAACAAGTTGAAAAGGGTTAGTGAAAGACATGATGGCCTTCCCAGCTGTGACTCCACTGCAGAGCAAAGACTGCCACTGTAAAAGACATCAGCTCATTTTAAATGAAGTGGTAGGTGCTTCATACCAGGGTGGCTTGTGCTTCAGACAGAATTGCTAAGGTTTGGAAATCATCTCTTCCAACCCACCTGTTGAAAGCTGGGTTAACTACAGCAGGTTTCTCAGGGCCTTGTCAAATTGAGCTTTGAATAGAGACTACACAACAATCTGTGTTTGGCCATCCTCACAGCGATAAGATACCCTGTATTTCAGTTTGTGCCCATTGTGTCTTGTCTTTCCACTGCATACCACTGAGAAGAGTATGGCTCCGTCTTTTTTATTTCCTCTCATGAAGCATTTATATGTATTGTTAACATCTGCCTGCACCCTTATGTCCTGACTTTCTCTTCTCCAGGCTAAACAGTTCCAGCTCTCTTAACATATATCAGATGCACGTACCCCTTAATATCTTTGTGGCCCTTCAGGGGACTTGCATCAGTGTGTTCATGTCTCATTTATACTGGGGAACCCAGAACTGGACATAGCACTTCAGATTTCTCACCAATGCCAAGAAAAGGGCAAGAATCATCTCCATCACCTCACTGGAAAAGTTTGTCCTAATGCAGCCCTGCATGCTGTTGGCCTTCCTTATCAAGAATGTATTGCTGGCTCATGGCTAGCCTGCCCACCAGGGCCCCTTGGGCTTTTTCTTGAAAGCTGCTTTCTAGGCAGTTGTCCCCCTGCCTGTAGTGTGTGGGGTTGTTCTTGCTCAGGACCAGAACTTTGAATTTCCCATTGTTGAACTTCACAAGGTTCTTTTCATACCTCTAGTCTCTCACAGTTCCTCTGAAGAGCAGCACACCACTCTGACATATCAACCATTCCTCATCTGCAAACTTGTTCAAGGTTTGAGAACCTCTGCCTTATCATTCAGGTCATTAATGAAGATTTTAAGCAGTATTGGCCCTGGTACTTACTCCTGGGGTATGCCACTAGTGACTGTCCTCTGGCTGACCTTTGTAATACTGACCCTGTCCCTTCAAGCCGGGCAATAAAACCAGGTTTTGATCCAGCTCACTGACCACTTCAGTCCACCAATGAGGGAAGCAGTGTCAAAGCTGCTCTAGAGCTGAGATAAACAACATCCACCACTCTGCTCATTCATTGAGCAAGACATCTTATTGAATAAGGCTATTAGATTGGTCAAGCATCAGTTCCCCTTCATAAATTCATGCTGACTACTCCCAGTCATCTTCTTGTCCTTAATATGCTTAGCAACAGCTTTCATATGATTTGCTCTGTGACCTTCCCATGGACTGAGGTGAGACTGATCAGCCTGTAGTTCCCCAGATCCTCCTTCTTACCTTTTTTGAAGATAAGAGTGACATTTTTTCCCTTCTAGTCCTCAGGAACCTCTGCCAATTGCCATGATCTTTCAAAGATAATCAAGAGTGGCCTTGCAATTACACCAGTTAGATCCATTAGCACTCTTGGGTGTACCCCATCAGGAATAATAGATTTGCATGCATTCAGCTTGTCAAAGCGTTCCCTAATCCCTTCTAACAAGAAGGCCTCATTTAACCAAAATTCCATTACTTAGGGCTCCTGGTAAAGAGAAAAGCACAGAAAACACTGAATACCTCTGCCTTTCCATGTGCTTTGCTGTCTGGTCCTTTACCCTATTCAGCAGCATGCCCATTTTTAAACCAAGTCTTCCTTTTGCCGTTGTTGAACCTGAAGAAGCCTTCTTGCTGATCTTCACATCCCTTATGAGAAGAAACTCCAAGTGGGCTTTCACTTTCCTAACACTATCCCTGCATGCTCAGGGTTAATCTGTACAGGCTTCCTATACCTGATTGGTGATTGGCCAGCATTTTGCAAAGATGCTTTTGCCCCACTTGGACCACCAGTCCCATCTCTTCCTAGCAGTTCTTAATCCTCAAAAAAGGTCCTGACAAAAGCCTTCCTAGACAGCAGGTCAGGTAGTTGGACAGGCCCTTCATGCCCTCGAGCAGGGACTCTTCCAATTCCATCAATACGTGGCTTTCTCCTAATGCTCCTGCGTGGCTAGGTCCTTGCAAGCTCAGATGCTTTGTTGGACATTGCTCCTAGCCTCTTGTCTGCTACCTGGGCATGAAACTTATTCTGTAGCTACAAATGGAGCAGGAGACTCGGTCCTGGTGCCAGAAGTCACAGACTTCCAGCATTTGAATCACAGGACTCTATGTTTCTCAGTCTAGTAAGGACAGACTTTGCCTGTCCTTCCCCTAGTACAGGCTGGGAGTTGATAATCTTGTACCTGCAGGGTCTCAGAAAATATCTGACCAATCTCTTTTTCCTCCTCTCAGACACTGTACATACATTCTGCTGTCCTCCTCCCACATCTCCTTTACTTGACAACAAACCCATCACCAGCATAACACCTCCGGCAGGCAAGAACACTATTTCTCCCTTCCTCCTTTCTTCCCCAGGCCTCCTCAGACTTGGAAATATGCATCCTCCTGAAGCTCTGAATTTAGGTCTTTCATGTGTCTGCACCCAGCAGATGCTGGTGATCATGTCTTATCAGGAATAAAAGCTCAAACATGCTTTCATCAAGAACATCTGACAATGAGAATTTGCTAGAGCTTCCATAAGATGACAGCCCCCAGAGAGCTACCTTTTCCTGGCAGCAGGAGGCACCTGTAGTTTCTCCAGAGAATTCACAGGAGTCACTTATTGATCCCTAAAGATGTTCCCAGAAGACACGCAAGATCTAGAAGCAGAGCCTGGAAATTGCTGCACAATCTGCTGTGTCTGATGGCCACCTCTGTTAGCTGCACTCAGGTTCATGGGATGTGCTTCTGGGATGCTGGGGAAAGAATGGTGTAGGAAAACACACTGACAAGGCGAAAATAAGAGGGGTGAAGTGTCTGGGCTTGCTCCTAAAGTTAAAACTGGAGTTATACTTTCTGCCTGCTCTGGATGTGTAAAAGAGTAAGCAGTGACACAAGAGATCAAAGACTGTGAACTAGCAAGCAGCCTCTACAGGATAAAGCTTTGATGTGGACAAGAGTTTCTCTGGGTTTCAGAATATGAGTTTTGGTACTGCAAAAAGTAGGAGGCTGCAAGCAACAGGTAGCGGTTCTGAGTTTTTCACAGAGGAAGGTGATATGGTCAGTAACTGAGGATACTGAGAGCTAAACTTTAATTGTGCTTGGATGCCTAAGCCAAAGAACAATCCCTCAGGATTTCTGTGCTGAAAAATTTACACATAATATGGCCTGAGCAGCTTAATGTCTACATTTTACATAGGTTAGTTTATATTAATGAAGTAAGTGAGCCTTCACGTTGGTCTACTAAGAACTGGTCTCATTTGTGCTTTCAAAATACCCAGTGAACCGGTCTCTAGATGCTGCAATGTTTAGTTTCTCAGTACCTTTATCCCTTTCGGGCTCCTCTTCAGAGATACAGTTATTATGTTCATCCTGAAACATCCACCTGAATATGTATATATTATTTTTTAAAAAATGCCTTGGCTTCCTTGACATTTCCAAACTACCACTTCTTACTTTTTTCAATCTTCTCTCTCAGTCTTTCATGTAAATGCATACACTTTATACACTTGTAAGATTCTGCTCTTCCTCTTGTGCAGCATGCATAGAACCTTAATTATCATATGAATACTTCAGTTTATGAATAACATACATTATTTAATACCAAAATCATGGCCCACAGTCGTTCTGTGTATGCAACACAAAAAAAGATATTGACTTTGAAGGTCTCAGAAAAATCATAATGTAGATACCATTTATTTATTTAAAAATGTCTTTTCAGTATGGACGAAGCAGTTTCAAACATTAATAATGAATATTTACCTAGAAAAAATTACAATGTAAGAACTCTGTTGCCTGAAGGGCAATATTAATTAGTAATAGTAGTCCATAACTTAGTTTCAGAAAATGCCTGCTGTCTTCTCTAAGTATGTATGAAGCATAACTACACTACTGTTGGTCAAATTAGGTCACTTACTTTGAGGCTTTGTAAATATTCAGTTGTTATTTTTTTTTACCTATGCAGCTAAGACCGATTTTAGGTATTTTATTCCTTATTGCAAGCCTCCAAAAGGAGACAGAATGATCCTTGTGATCCTTTAGGGTATTATGCCCTAAAGGCATAATCTATGCCACTCTACTGTAGAGGATGGGAGCTTCATGTTTGTATCTTGGAAGAGAACATAATCCCTAGGCACTGTGTGTTAAAATCAAGCAGTAAATATTCAGTTGGAAGCAAAATGCATTTAAACTTGTTAAAAAGATTGTTTAGAGAAGCTGGTGGAAAGAGTAAGTTGTATTTTTTTTTAATTAGTTATTCTTTCATTCATTTTCAAAGTTCTAGGAACCCTTCCATTTCTTCCTCTCACACTCCCCCCCAAAAAAACACCAAACAAAAAAAAAGAAAAAAGAAAGCCATGTTTAAAAGCATCAGCTGTTTAGGCCAAAAGTAGTATTAACAAAATTGGATCAATATTATTTTGCTGTTGGTGAGATTCTGTGAAGATAATTCTTTACTACCATACACAGTGCTGTGACTGCTGCCAGCATTTAAAACTCTCCTAGGCAAATCTCCGTCTTCTTGATTTGAGAATAACCCTTGCACAGGTTCCCTTTGTGTGTGAGAACACCTGGCCAAATGAGGTCTGCAAATGTAAATTCTATCAACTATATAGGCAGGTGATAGCATTCAAAACATATGTGTACAGCTGCTTTTGAGTATGCAAACAAAGGCTTCCCCATCTCAGACCTGCAACACTTCATGCATTTCAGAAGACCAGTACATAAATCCTGTGAATATAAAGGTTAAAAAAAGTCAGAAGAGAATGCTTAATTTCTCAGCAGCTTATGTCAGCAGTGGGCATTTTAAGAGGAACAGACTTCTACAGAGACAAGAGTCACTTGCTTCTTGTTTTGAAAAAGAATTTTTGGAATTTTTGTTTCTTCCCAGTGTGGGACTCTGCTAACAGCAAGTGACTGAGAAAATGCATTTTTTCTAGTCATGCTGAATTTTTCACTTTATTTGACAATAACTTTTGTTTCCACTCAACTATTCAGATACAATATATGGTACCTCAGAACTGGGAAACTGATTTAGGGATACGATTCTAAATATTTTCTGAATTTGCATCAGCCTTTTAGAATATACTCTTGTAGCTTAATTTCATTACAGTTACCTTTCTCAGTATTCACAACCTTGTTCGTGTTTTGTACAATGTCAGATAGCAAGTGTCAAGAGAAATTTAAAATTATAGTTCATTTACTCTAGTTAAACATAAGGAAGCAAAAGCAATTACCAGAGCAAAATGATGGAATTAAAGATTCTTCTTGCAACCTAGTTAGGTATTTAGTGTTTGATGAGTGTTGCAAAAGATAAATATATTTTTCAGAGAGGACTGTATCAATCTGCAATCATGAATAAAAGCCACTGAATATGATTTAGATATCAAATATATGGTTTTCAAACAATTATCAATCTTGGACCAGGAGGCTGGAGTTATCTGAGAGTATAATTTTTCTTTGTTTCTCAAAAGATTTTTTTTTAAATGATAAATAATGTCTGATTAAGCAACTTGATATTTATTACAGAAAATATTCTTAAAGAAAGACTGAATTTTAAGGGATCCTGCAGATGTTATACAGGAGATATATATATAATCCCACATAAACAGAATAAATGCATTTTTGCTATGAGGATAAAATGTTAATTAGTTTAGTTTAATTACAGTCATACCACATGCTAGAAGTTTAAATAGTGGATTGGTGATTCATTTTGATTGATCATAAAAAGTGAGCATAGACTTATTGTTGTGGTGACTAGTCTAAACTGTATGCCATGTGCATCTGTAATTTAATCTGATTCATACTATATGGCACATTACACATAACAAAAACCTTCTGATTGTTAAATATAGAGAACTTGAATTCATCTAAGCCTTACTTATAAATATCAGATGCTCTATAAGAATGAGTTAGAAATTCAATGCTGTCATTATTTTGACATGGCTTACTGTAGTAACAGCTCAGTTTATTTACTGCAAGGTCATAGCAAGGCAAACAGTGGTGCTGCCATGGAAAAAAACATTACAGAAGAACACAGCCTCATCATTAAAATTCAGGAAGACGGGGATGGTAGGGGACGAGAATGATTTCCTGAAGATTTATTTTTTTGCTTCTTAGTATGGCATAATTATTTTTATCAGTTTCCCCTGGGCTTATATTTTCTTTGCCACTGATATCTGCAGACAGAAGGAAGAACTGGGCTTAACTTCTGCTCCATGCTTGGTCAGCTGCAACACAAGAAAGATCCACATTACTGGGAAGAAATTCATGGGACCTTGTCCTCATTGCTGCTCTTTGTGTCACATGCTCTGCTTAGTCCCTGCACTCCTACCACAGCATGGGCAAGCAACCAGAGGAAGGTTTCGACATCCTGCCCTTGGTGCTTGCCACCAGTGGAATGTTTTGTATTCAACCTCCACACTTTGTGTCTTATGGTGTTCTTCTGAAGCAGAAGACTTCTAAAGAGTCAACAGGAATATTTATATGTATATAAATTTTAATGTTAGGACTGTTTTATAAAAATTACAATAAGCTCTTTACAGATGCATCAAGAAATTAAGAGCAAGTAATAGACTGGTTAGAATGTATTGGGTATTTATGAGAAGTTTATAATACATTTGAGAAAAATAGTACATGTATAATGACTTTTTTTTCCCCTAAGTACGGAACTGACATGCATGTTTTTCAGCTTCCACCTTTTTTATTGCATCTAAGTTAATTTTATTTAAATAGCAGCAGAAACAAACATGTTTTTTTCCTTTTACTTGCCCATATAGGGATGCAGTTCTTTTTGCAGCGAGTTCTTACAACTCCTCATGTCACTAACGTTTATTCAAGTGTGCATAAGGGTACGCCTGCTCCACCTCCATCTCTGAATGTCTCCCTATTTTTAGATGTAACAAAAATGTGCAGTTTCTTAATAGTTTGAAAGATCTATCTGCAGAGAAATGCAAGATCATTTTGAAATAGTGTGATAGTCATATTCTTACCTGTGTAACCAATTTATGTTCTTTCAAGATCTGAGATATAATTCACTCTCTAATGTAAGTCTTGTTTTAAATCTAATGTTTGTTTTTCTGTTAAAGACAGGAAAAATTATGACCGGCTACTGATACATATAGAATAGTAAAAGAAAGGGAGCCAAAAGATAAAAGACAGGGAAACATGACAGAACCAAAGCATTTTAAGTTCTGAGTTGCATTAAATATACATAGTAGTGTTCTAGTAGTCGTATCACTGGTTAGAAAGTGCTTTGCAGCCTCTACCATCTGCCTGTATTGTAGTTGTTCATAAGGTTTAGTATTTTTTTCTGGGGTCTAGCCAGCCTGCTTGTGTTTAATAATCTGCTGTCCTTTTATACTTAGCAATCATTCACATTCTGTTGCAATACCAGAAAAACTTTAAACAACTACTACTCATGTTTAATTCATGTTGGGGTTATTCTCAGATGGTCTTAGAATGTACCCATTCACTACAACCTTCTTAAAATAGCCTTTGGATACACAAACTTACAGACTCTGCTCATTTTCCCAGAAGGAAGCCTTCCACTGTACTGTATTTCCATGGCACATAATGCAAATTAAGGAAAAAGGAGGAGGGGGGAAGGAGAAAAAAAAGAGACCAGGTTCCCATGCAGATGTTCTGCACCTCTTTTCCACAGCCTTCAAAATTAGTCCTGTAGCAAGTGTGCAGGGAAATGTATATCTAAGAGAAACAGAGCTGTTATTTTTCTAAAAAATGAAAAAAAAAAAAAAAAGGGTTTTCTCCCACCTCCTGTTGTTATGCTGACATAAATCCACTGCTATAGATTAGCCTTTGCTGGGGCTAGTAGGGACATGCCAAAACTACAGACTATTTTATCTTCAACAGCATTTTTCAGTGGATGTTAGGATTAGGTAAAAAGCACCTTTCTTTTCCTCCCTTTCCTACTACTGAATTCAATCATGTACAACATATTATCAGATTGGGGCTAGAAGAATTTTTCAGTTTCATCCAATTTCTTTTCAGTAAGTCTGATCAATAAAATACAGAGGAATTTGCTACATAATTTTTATCTGTGAAATAAGAAAATTCCCAGGAGGTATTTGCATAGGACAATATTTCCTCATATGGAAAACTATTTCCATGGAAGCAGATTGTCAAGCATCAAGAACCTCTGATAAAAAACAGTAATGAAAGCTCAGATCCATTTTAAACTTTCAGCTTTGTGACTGTGTGATAGCATTTAATAGAAGCTGGAAAGATCACTATCCGTGCAAACACTTTGAATGTTTATAATATAACATAGAGGTGCTCTGTGTCTTTGCTATAAAACATATATAGATATATGAAAGACAAGCTCAACAGCCCATGAAATGATGCACTAATCTCAAGAATTCACACGTGATTTGGGCCATATTTTCATCTTCATGCACCTGCAATTGTAAAAGCATTTTTACCCTGAAAGTAAACCTATAAAATATATACATTTCAGTTACAGCCAGAAAAATCTTACAGAAAATAGCTTTTTTTTTTATTTTTTTTTTCCATTTTGGGGTAAAATTGACACAAGTCTTGCAAAATAACTACTATAGCTTATCTTAACTTTGTTTAATTTTATTTATTCTCCATGATGTTGATTATTGCTTTGTGTTAACGGCATGGAACTGTTGGGATATTCAGTCTTTCTCTTTTTGGAGGTTATTTATTTTAGTCCATTCCTGAATATGCTTGTGGATTTTAAATACAATTTAAACATTTAAAAATATAGAAAATAAATATTTAAATGTAAACACTACAAATCCAATAAAAGCATATGTAAACATCAGACAGAACTGAACATCTTTGCTCTTCTTCCAAACATCTTATGATGCAGTTAAAAGCACTGGTTACTTACAAAACATTTGAGATTGATGCTGGTTAAAAATTTATTTAGATTCATTTACTGCCTAGAAATATTTCTTTGAAATGATGCAATTTGAAATTATTGTAAAACAGGGTTTAGAAGGGTAGAAAATGAGAAAAGAATATTGAAAATCTTTTTTGAGAAATAACTAGTTTTGCATATCTCAGAGCATGCATGACTCTCACTGGAATGCTGGCAAATTGTTTTATCATGTTCTATATAGGAGTTCTTATACTGCTCCTGAAGCACTTGGAATTCTTCATGGTCAGAACCAGAACAATGGACTAAATCTGGTCTGGGCACCTGATATTTCTATGTTCCCATGGATAGATTTGTTTTAGAAGCAACTGCCAAACATCAAGGGCTGAGACTTGATAAAGGCATTGAACCAGCGTTTCTTAGGTGTACGTCTATCACAGTTTTTTGTCAAAAAAATTTCTCACTACTGCTCCAGCAGCAATAAGATTAAAAGCACTATGGCAATTACAAATCCAGTATTCCTTGACTGTTCATAGCACCCTGGCTCTGAACAATACCATTGTTAAAGTGTCAAAAACTAGCATAACCTTGATCTAATAAATATGCAACTAATAACTTTGCAGCAATCTTTGCAGTGATGGTAAAGTTTTCCCATATATCTGTGGTGTAGGCAGGCCTCATAAAACCTTGGAAAAAGAATGGAACCAGTTGTAGACATCAGAATTTACTAACATTCATTAACAGACTTGCCCCTCTTACGAAATGAATAAGGAAAGGACTGAGTAGAAAGGTATGGGATTGGAGTTTTAAAGATGGTACTTAGTGCTGTTAACACATTCTGTTGACTTTGTGAAAGGAATTTTTGTCTATTTTTCCTAAATATATCTGATTTTCTCTTGAAACACAAACACAAACTCCTGAGGAAGACAAGCGAAAACCAGAAAACAAAATTTTGTCCCAGAAATCTGTATTTTTTTTGTTGGTTTGTTTTCATTGAAAGCTCAAATGGCTTAGGAATAGCTCAGGCAAGGGATCAAGGCAGGGACAGGTACTGATCCTGGAGTTTACAACTGCAATGTAGTTTCCTGTTCTTTCTTCTGCCCCTTACACCCAAGAGTCGTGGGCGCTTGTCTCCTGCATGCTGCCTCTGGGCTTAGGGTGTTGAAGCCATGTGTTGGATGTGCAGATATTATCAGAAGACCTTCCTTTTACCTCTTATTCATCTCTTCAACCTGCTTTTAGGAACCCCCAGCAATGTGTACTAGGAATTCTCAGCAGTGCCCTTCTGTTCCGTGGAAAAACTTTTCTAGGATTTTCATTAACTTTAGTTAACTGTCAGTATTTTCTTTATTAATGCAAGTAAGGGAAGGAAAACGTGGTGGGTTTTTTCTTTTTTTTTTTTTTTTCTCCTTTTCAGGTTTTGTTTTTCATTTTTTCCTTTCTACCACTTCTTACATTGCTAAAAAAAAGAGAATCCATAGGGCTTTTTGAAACTGAAAATGATAGCCACTAGATATCATAATATCTAGATTATTTATAAAGTTCACCTGGATCAGGTGTCTGGTATATCTTCCTTATGAGAAAACTGGCGTTGCTTGGTTGAAGTTAGTGCTAGAAGTTGAAGTCTAATAAATGAAAATCTGGCCTTTGTTGCATGAGACTTAAAATTAACCATAAGTGGAAAAAAAAATTGATAACCAGTTGTGATAAGAAAGCATAAAAATCAGAATTAATGAGCATAAACATACCTGTTACTTTCAGGTAACACACTGACTCCAGCTCCTGCTATTCTGTTAAGATGGCAAGCTAACCTGAGAGAAGTTGTCTTGGGGAATATAAACAGCAGAGGGTTGCAAAGGGCTGCTAACTGGTTGCCCCTTTTATGATCAGTTTCTAGGAAGCTGTTTCTTGTCACCTCACTGTTGATGTATTTCTGACAAAATTCTCCACGGAGTAACTTGTATTACAGGCAAAATGTATCATGTTTATTACTTCATGTAGTCCTCCAGTGGCATTTATTCTGCACTCGTATGAAAGTGTGCTCAACGTAGAGCACGTTGAGAGGAACAGTAGATAGCATTAAAATTTATACCAGAGGAGTGAATTGTATCTAAATAACTCTATAGTTAACTAAATAAAAGCTTTTGAAGGTTATGGACCAGTTCTTTAGCTGGTGTAAACTAGCTTCTCCTTCTCACCTGCTGAGCATCTGACCCATTGTTTTCGGGCTGGCTAATGCAGCAGCAGGAAAATGCAGACTTATATGTCAATTGAGAATAATTCAAGTGGATAGATGACTCAGAAGGACAATGCAGCAGGCCTGTGTAGCTATTAATAAGGCTCCTTCAGTTGATCATCTGTGAAAGAGTTGGAAACACAGTACTTTCATGTGAAGAGCTCTTGACTCTTAACAGCCAAGAGCACTTCACATGAAATGTGAATGCATGTTGAATGTTTATTCTTTCATTAAATCATTCTTTGTTATTATCAAACCAATGCATTGTTATGGGATTTCCTTTTACTTTAAGCTATTTCTAGGTTTCAATACAAGTGTGGTTTGCTGTTAGTACTTGACTAATTATACTATTGTTACTGTATTAGTTTAATCTAAGCCTGTCACCTTGGCTTTCTGTTGTAATGCACCCCATTCATTCGACAGAGTCTTCAATGGATTGGGCAAAATAAGAGATAATGAAACTCTCTCACCACTGTTTTAAAAATGTTTACGAAATGAGTCAGAATCTAATGGAATCTGAGAGAGCACTTGTTCAAGGAGCTGCTCATGTTTGCTGTAATGAAATGTAAATAAGGTTTTGAGCAATAAAAACACACAAATATACAATAATTGTTGTTAGCTAGAGAGGCTTGGGGGGGGGGCAAGGAGGTGTTTAAAATCAAAATAATGGCAGTTGGGGTTTTAATTTGACTTTCAGATAGAGAAAAAGAAATGTTTTACTTGGTTCCTGTGGGTGTTGTGCTCTCTTAGAGTGAAAAGCTATGTAATTGAACTGAAATGCCAATTATTTTATATTTAAATACATGACATTGTGCAAAATCCTACCCTTTCTACAGTAGGCTTTTTAATTTCAGATCGGCTGGAGACCAGTAACGAGTGGTGTCCCTCAGGGATCGGTATTGGGACCGGTCTTGTTTAACATCTTTGTTGCTGACATGGACAGTGGGATTGAGTGCGCCCTCAGCAAGTTTGCCGATGACACCAAGCTGTGTGGTTCGGTTGATACCCTGGAGGGAAGGAATGCCATCCAGAGGGACCTTGACACGCTTGTGAGGTGGGCTGATGCCAACTTCATGAAGTTTAACCATGCCAAGGGCAAGGTCCTACACCTGGGTCAGAGCAATCCCAGGCACAGCTATAGGTTGGGCAAAGAAGAGATTCAAAGCAGCCCTGCAGACAAGGACTTGGGGGTGTTTGTTGATGAGAAAATGAACATGAGCTGGCAGTGTGCGCTTGCAGCCCAGAAAGCCAACTGTATCCTGGGCTGCATCAAAAGGAGCGTGACCAGCAGGTCGAAGGAGGTGATCCTGCTCCTCTACTCTGCTCTTGTGAGACCTCACCTGGAGTATTGTGTGCAGTTCTGGTGTCCTCAACACAAAAAGGACATGGAACTGTTGGAACAAGTCCAGAGAAGGGCCACAAGGATGATCAGGGGACTGGAGCACCTCCCGTATGAAGACAGGCTGAAAAAGTTGGGGCTGTTGAGCCTGGAGAAGAGAAAGCTGCATGGAGACCTCATAGCAGCCTTCCAGTATCTGAAGGGGCCCTATAGGGATGCTGGGAGGGACTATTCATAAGGGACTGTAGTGACAGGACAACAGGTAATGGGTTAAACTTAAATAGGGGAAGTTTATATTGGATATAAGGAAGAAATTCTTTACTGTAACGGTGGTGAGGCACTGGAATGGGTTGTGCAGGGAGGTTGTGAATGCTCCATCCCTGGCAGTGTTCAAGGCCAGGCTGGATAGAGCCTTGGGTGCTATGATTTAGCGTAAGGTGTCCCTGCCCATGGCAGGGGGGTTGGAAATAGATGATCTGAAGGTCCTTTCCAACCCTAACCTATGATTCTATGATTCTATATTCTATGATCACTGCATTCCTGCTACTGATTTTTTATCTGTTAGTAGCAGTGGTGGAATGCCATATATATATGAGGTATGTTCATTTTAAATATCAAAGATGAAACACAACAAGAGACTTCAGGTCTTAAAAATTAAATACCACCACTGTTTTCCAAATAATCTGCCTTCTAATTATCATCTTAAACGGCGAAACAATTTAGAAATCCTAATTTGCACTCAGCTTTGATTTCCCCAAACTCAGTAGCAGTACTTCACTCTCCTTTAAAGATTTCCAGGTGCTGTAACTGAAGAACTGAACAAAAAAAGTCATCACTTCCCACTCCTTTAACAATGTGCTACAGCACTGCTTCCCTTTTTTGCCCAGTTCTTTTGCAGGGCATTTCTCAGCATATGATTCTTAGATTCCTGGATGTACAGTATTCTTTTGAAGACAATTCTTAAAAGGTAAAACAAAAAAATGTCCTGACTTCTTGCATTTCATATCATGCCTGACACATTGAGCCAGGTTTGAACCAGCAGGCAATGTAGCTCTATTGATACTGACTCCAAGTTTGCAAAAGACAAAATAAGGTTATTCAGTTATCTGTGTTAAATGCATGCAACCTCATTGCTTAATTACTGAATTGAAATTCATGAGCACACAGGAAAAAGAGAGACTATTTCCAGTTTTCTGTTAAATCTGTCAGTATGTGGAGTCATTTCATCACCAACGCTTGTCTGTCTAACAGTGTGAACACAGGACTGGTATTCAGGAGGCTTGGAGATCAGTGTAAAGTTAAAAATACCTGAAGAACTGGATTTGTAGAACTGTAAATAAATGCGTGTGTTACCCTTGTCTAAAATTAGTCTTTTCTGTAGGGAAAATAATAGTCTTTACTGTCTAGAATAGCAAGCCCAGCCTGACATGTTACTTCAATTACAAATTGGAATACCATGTTACAGTTTTACCTTTCTTATTCCACTTGGTAATCTTTGAGTGAAATTTGAGTGACATTTGTTGAGGCCCAGCAGCCAAGTCAAGGCATTGGCTCTGGCCAAACTGCTTGGCCATGACAGACAAGTAACAACGCAGAATAACTGCGAAGGTACTTATGAAAGTATCCAATACTTTATGCTATCATCACTTGATGTGGATGTATAGATTTCTGCTTTGCTTCTTCCAGAATAAAAAATGAGCCTGAGTAGCAATAACTGCGCTTGAAACACAGTTCTTCATCTGAAAAGATTAGGTGTTCTCACCACTACTATCAATGCTATAGCTGAAAACAGACTGTCAATGGCATTAAATATTCCTCATGGAGAGTCAACCTAAATTTCAGATAAGAATGACACTCATGTTACTGAGTATTACTGTTTATTGGAATATGTTAGCCTGAGACATAGCTGAAGCTCCTGCTGTTATACTTCTGTGGCAATTGCACCTAGATTAAAAGGACTGATTCTGGCAGCTAAATGCACATGATGTTGTAAGTTAACGTAGCATGTGACACCATCCAATAAATACTGGGCACAAATCTCTCTGCTGTGATAGTACTGTTAACATGCAAATACAATGAGACATATGCTTTGTTTTGATTTTTCTTTTAAATACAAATCAAACACTGTAAACCTTTTAAAAATGTATGCTTATGAAAGCAGAGAGTAATGAAATAGAATATGAGGATAGTTATGGTAAATCGTATAATATGCAGTAGTTTCAAGCTACTCACACGTCACTTCACCGTAACATTTGCAGTGTAATGAAATGGTCCACAAATGATTAATATTCTTAAGTGCTTTCTTTTTTCTCTTAAGTGCTTTCAAGCAGAAAAAAGGAAATATATTGCACTATCAGTATTTGTGTGTAGTTAGTGTCACAGTGTCTATTGATTTTTACCTCCTGTTACAAATGCACATTAGGAGGTTTTATCTGTATATGATAAACAAATTGGGGAATGTATCTTAAACTACAGCTGTAGCTCATATAAATGGTGGTAGCACCATCGACTTAATTTGAATTATGTTTATTTACAGAGGTTGAGTATGCAGCCCTTGTCTTCCAAGTGAACTCGAGAATACTCAGTGCAAGTAATACTTTAACTCCATGTCATTTAGATGTCTTTGGGGACTCTGTTTCTGTTCTACTTCCATTTTAGCTTTATTTACCTTGTATTTCTAATGATTAAAAATACTTTCTCTGAAATGAAAAATTAACAGATCTTGAATATTTGTATATGTTAGCTTTTTAAAAATGTCTGCGACATTTTATTGTTGTACTTTTTAATGTAGGTAACATTACAGAGAGTTAGGGTTATAAGAAATTGCCTGAGTCTAAAAACATGGGCTGCCTTTCACAGGAACCCTTCACTTGGTCCCAGTCTACAGGTAGTCCCTATATTTTTGGCACTGCCAATACACAGATGTTAAATATTAGGACTGTAAAACATCAGAGTTCTGATTCTACCACAGTCTTTACAGTTACTGCAACTGATCTCCAGTGTGGAGAGCATGACTTAAGCTTGAACAGTGGCTTGAGGGAGTAAATTTTCAGTTCAAGAATAAAAAAAAGTTTTTAATTCTTATGACTTTTAGAGGAACTTGAAACTGATCTGAAAAATTTTCAAAGATAGAGAGATATTCAAACCCCAAAACTTGTACGTTTGGAGAGAAGGAGCAGGAGGGTGAATGAAAAAAAGTAAAACTCGTGATAATTAAGCCAAATCTTAGCAAGGCTGAAGCGTCTTCCTTATGCTGCTTTTTCTGCATTTGTTCTCACCATAGATTCATGAAGAATTGGAAAAAGAACCAGGAAAATTCTGGCAGAGAAAATATAGCGAAGAAGCAAGCCAGTCTTGGCAGATTTCTGTTAGCAGTAGGAATGTGGAACTCTTGTCGGTGCCCTCTCATTAGGTAATGGTGTCTTTTCCAAGTGAAGAGACTGAAAAAATGTCGTACTACTATTGCTGTGGAAAAGAAAGAGGGAAGTCTTTGCCATGACACTGAAACTCCATTCATAAGCACACTTTTTGTTTGATCAAAGGTCCTCATTTCACTATGAAAGAGTAAAACATATTGATAGCATTAGTAAATAAAGTAATAAGCTTTAAAGATTTAGAACTGTTTCTATGTATGTGCATATGTGTGTGTATGGTTATTTCATGGAAACAATTGCTGGGAATCTGTTTAGAGAATGAATGGAAAATTCTCCGTCTCACAAGAGAGCTCTGAAGAGCAGTTTTTGAGAGCAATAGGACAGAAAAGACAGCAGAAGAAAAGGGCAGAAGATGAGTTTGCAAGTGAGCTTGTGAAGAAATAGTTTGCTCAGGATGCTTTGCTGGACCATGAAGGAGGTGTGCTGCTTTCCGTTACAATGAAAAGGTCCTTCTAGAGTCAAGGGAAGGCTAAAAAAGGGATGCTTATATTGGAGGAGGTATCAGGAAGCTCCTGTTTTTCAGTGCAAATATTGAAAGACTGGTTTAGACACAGCCCAAAACTTGCAAAGGCACAAAAAATATTCGGCTAGGCTGATATGCTAAAGTCTTGAATTAATGTTGAGTGGAAGTTCCTCTACTAAAATGTTAAACATCTGAAATAGAAGCTGTGTCCAGATTTGGAAATGTCCGTTGTCTATGGTGTCTATTCCTTCACAGATTCAACAATAAACAAGAAGTCCCTTCCTCTAGTCCAGTGCCAGAGGCTTTGAATGACAATGTCATTTCAGTGTGAGAGCTTTTTTCACCCCAACCTTCATTTGTTTAAACACTTCCCAGTATTGTTTTTATAAATTGCTCTAAGCAACACAGACATTGTAGAATATCTGTAACAAAAGATAACAAAAATATTGCAGCCCTACAATGCTAAAGCAGAGAAACACACATAAGTTGCGAACAGGGCAAACTCATGCAGTTATAAGCTGCATGTAACAAAGTACTGTTAGACCCAGCATTCACAATCCTTCATGTGTTTTCTTCTGTGATACCATGACAAACCCTTCAATTGACAGAACAATGAGTGCAACATTGTCTAAAACTTAAATGTAATCTTATTTTCATACACAGTCAGATTACTTTATTGATATTGTGCCCAACAATGTTCTATCAAAAGAAGAGATCTAAAACAAGCTTGGCAATGGAATGCAGTTATTTTCTATTACATTGGCACTAGACCTTTTTATTTTTGAGCATTCAGAGATACATCTTACTTTGAGAATACACATGCTTAGTTGAGCCCAAACCACTAAAATGTTGTCATATAGTACTATACAATTAATATAGAATCATAGAATCCTGGAATAGTTAGGGTTGGAAAGGACCTTAAGATCATCGAGTTCCAACCCCCCTGCCATGGGCAGGGACACCTCACATTAAACCATAGCACCCAAGGCTCTATCCAGCCTGGCCTTGAACACTGCCAGGGATGGAGCATTCACAACCTCCCTGCACAACCCATTCCAGTGCCTCACCACCGTTACAGTAAAGAATTTCTTCCTTATATCCAATATAAACTTCCCCTATTTAAGTTTAACCCATTACCTGTTGTCCTGTCACTACAGTCCCTTATGAATAGTCCCTCCCAGCATCCCTATAGGGCCCCTTCAGATACTGGAAGGCTGCTATGAGGTCTCCATGCAGCTTTCTCTTCTCCAGGCTCAACAGCCCCAACTTTTTCAGCCTGTCTTCATACGGGAGGTGCTCCAGTCCTCTGATCATCCTCGTGGCCCTTCTCTGGACTTGTTCCAACAGTTCCATGTCCTTTTTGTGTTGAGGACACCAGAACTGTACGCAATACTCCAAGTGAGGAGTATTAAAATATTAACTATTAATATAAAATATCAATATATTAAAAGATATTAAAATAGTATTAAATATATTAAAATTATAAATAAATTTATGTAAAATGTGGACTCAATATTCCACTTTAACTATTCATGTGTTAAAACAAACATGCCACAACACATATGTAGTTATACACGGTGAGCGAAGGACAAAGTGAGACACACATAGAAACATCATCTGAAGTATAAACTGATGCACAGTCAAATTAAAAGCAAGGACACTAATTCACAGAGCATAGTTTATACCTTTGTAAAGAAGCTGAACTGTGTGTTACATTTAGTTACTTTCCTTGTGGCTTTAAATTGAGCAGGGTTTTTAATATGTAGTTGTAGTAGGAAAGAGTTGATTCTTGACTGCATCTAATACATGTTTGCAAAAAGACTTTTTTTTTCTTGAATAAACCTTGTAGCAGTTAGCATATGAAATTAACATCTACTAAAAATTGTATGATAAAGTTTTGACTACTTAGGGGCTCAAAAACAATCAATTTCTGTAATCTTTTAATCTGGTCTTATGCAAGAACAACTGTTACTTTATAATAGTATAATAACATCTAAAGAAAAGTACAGTGCAGGTTTAGAAGTGTGCAGTTGTTACCGTTTTTTTTTTTTTTTTTTCTTCCCTGCTTGCCTAGATCATGGAATTACTCAGTAATAGATCAACACTGAGAGCTGGTGAAGGCTTGAGAAGCCAAACACTTGGAGTCATGGTCAATTTTTTACGGCCATTGATCAAGAGTTTGGAATTTTTGTTAGTAGAAAAATATTGAGATGGGACAAATGAAGAAGTTTAACCCATAAATAAGTTGTAGAATATCTAGCATGACTCTGAGCAAAGGCTTTATACATGGGGCAAAGAAACTGCATGAAGTGAAAAATCAAAACCCTTTTTCATTATTATAGACTGAATTTTGAGATTTTTATCAGTAATGGCACCAGAATATTATTAGTGTAATATAACATCTGTATTAAGACCACCATGGTTGCCATTTCTTTTTGTGGATTAATCTTCTGCAAACATGTTCATAAGTGTCATGAATTCTAACACTCAAACTGCTAAACTTGGTGTTTTGCAAGCAATTAAACACAGTAACTGTTTCCTGTATTTTTCCATAAGAAAATCCTAATTAATGTGCAGAAAAGATACCTTATCATACGAGTAGATCCTTCCCTTCTTATTTCCCTGTTTTAAGGTTTTGACTACATGAAAAAAAAAAAAAAAAAAAGAAAGAAAAAAGATCTGTGGCACAGACCCAGAAGGAGTTTTGCAGCACATGTGAACAGTCTGTTGTGCCAAGAAGACCGGGCCAAATTTGTTCTTGCTGTAATTCCATTGAAGTCACTGGAGCTATTAATGGGGATGAATGTTGCCTTTTATCACTTTTGACTTTGTATGCTGTGAAAATTAGATTTCACAAATTTTTAAGATTTCACTGTCTGGGCTAAAAATAATGCAGTGCACTTCCACCCCCCCCCCCCCCCCCCCCGATTAGTATGCTAAATGTGATGCAACTTTCAGTGAGGAAAATATTACAGTTGACAATATAATGTCTCCAGTAGCAGGATCTTTGGAGAAAGTAGTCATAGGCCATTTTGTATATGTAATAATGGGAGAAATGAACACTCTTGCTGGTTAATCAGAAAAACACTCAAGTACCTGGTTTATAAAATTGACCAGTGGCTGGGAACAGGTAATATCTATCCAATATGCTTCCTGGCTGCAAAATGAACATACCCATTTTGCCCACCTCTTCACTTCAAGGAGTTTTTAAAATGCCTAACCTTAAAAAAGGAAAATGTATTCCTTTAGCAAAATATCCCATATATTCAGTAATTCAGAGTTATCAAACGCAGTTTAAGTTTTAAAAACCATCTGGAAAGTATACAACTATATCTGTGAGAATTTCTTGGCCTAATTTGTATAACCATGTTTTAATACCTGCAAGTTGACATTCTTTGCAAATTTGGGAGGTCTTTCACATTTCTTTTGTTGAAATGAAAGGAAGCTGTATTGTGGGTTTTATTCTATAAAAAGCAATATTCTTCTTTGCTTTCTTTTGCTGAATATTCTTATAAATTCACAGAAGACTTAGCTGATTTCAGGAAGCAGATGCTGAGTCTTGGGAACAGATTTTTTCCAGTGTCAACATCTGGAAGTGTAGCTGTCTCCACTAGCGGTGAAGCTGGTGGCTCTGCAGAAACCTTAAGGGCTAACATCCTGGGTCAGGCAGCTTAGGGAATTGCTTGAAGTCTTTCTCAGGAATATTTCTTTGAGTTACTGCTGACTTCAAGGAATCTGTTTCTACCCTCCAACCCCCATTAAATATGATGATTTAAAAAAAAAAAAACGGTAAATAATTTTCTCAGTAAAAGAAAGATATTCCCAGGAAGCAAGATATTATTTTCTCTAGCTTATTTAAAGATCTCCTATAAATAAAATGACTTGAAGTCTGATGGATTGGTTCTGAGGGCCATTTACCATCTCATTCTTATTAATTTCTGCATTCCTTAGTGTTGTGGTGATAACAATGATACAAGCTACATTTCTGGTGAAAGAAGTGAGACAAGGAAGAATAAGTAACTGCTAGGAGATGAAAACCATTAAATGACCTTTGTATTAATAATCTTTGGATGACAAATTTTGAGCAATAAATTTTAAAAATTTTACTTATATTACTGTGCACATTTTAATGCTAGCCAGAAGTCCAACAAAGCACAGATCCTGGAAATAGCATAGTGTAGTTTACACATTTGAAGTGGCTACACTGTCATCCCCAGGGAGTTCTACAATTTCTCACAAATTCGAGCGCTCCAGTGCTTTATATCAATAGATTACAGGGACTGTATTGCCAGTGTCTGATTTGTTGGTGATGTGCACATGTTGATTTTTAACCTTTAAAAGGAATTACAGTACTTTATTTCTCATTGATTAAAAAATGTCATGGGCCATATGTACTTCAGAGAAATGATGCGCTAAGTCTTCCAAACTGTATGCCCCTTTCCTGGCTATGGTTGTATCACCTTTGAAGCTGTACTTCAGAGGTATAGTCCTATCACTTACACCTGAGGCCTCTGCCCCCATTCTGTTCCCCCACCTCCTCCCTCCTCCCCAAGACTACAAAGATTGTGTTAAGCTTGTTCCTGACAAAATGACACCATCTTCACAGTATGAATGTTAGGAAGAATTTAAACTGTTCTTCAGAAATAAACAAACCTTCCCTAACTTTGATTTCCATGTGCATTTTAGAGTTTGATATATCAAGTCATTTCTTAGAAAGGAGGTTCTGAAGCTTCAGTGTCTGATCCTGCTGCTTTTATAATCCTCATTCTGTCTCATTGCTATTCTAATTATTATCTTCATTGTTAGTATGGTATGTTTTCTCTATAAGAATAAACAGCCAAGGTTGCAAATATAAAACAATGACAGCTTCTTCCCAAACTGCTTCTTGTACACGGTACTTGTGGCATTCAGAATGAGACTGATGAGCAAAAATATCTTTGCAGAATTCTTATATTACAATCATAAAAGGCAAAGTAATATAACTTATAGAAACTGAGTTTATACTGATACAGTTATGATCAAACTGAAGATCTGCCAGCTTTAATTTCTTAATGAAATAAACTTCTGTCATAGAGCTTTCAATTGCTTTTCTTAACATGTAAACCTCTCCCATTAGGAAAACCTTAGTTTCAACATTCTGTTTGATTTATATGCTTGTTTATTTTTTTCTTGCATAGAGAATCTGCAAAGCAATTCTGTTCCATACCCTAAGGTAACTGAAAGTTTCCTCGGCAAAAACTATCAGTTTCATGTGCAAAAAACCACATGATTCTTGTGTGTGAAAAATTAACCCAACTGAACCGCAGTGAAGTAGCTCTATCAACGTGTATGAGAGGTTGGCTGTGAAGTGGAAATAATCTCTAAGTTTTTTTTTTGAGCAATTGTATCATGTTGCTGATTTTCTGTAATATTCCATGATATTAATATTATTTGATTAATTGCCACATAATAACAAATTGCCAACCTTACTATGAGGTTGAAGTTAAAAAAAAACTTTCATCATTAACAATAATTTTACTTTACATTGATAACACTCTCT
This sequence comes from Pezoporus flaviventris, assembly GCF_033815535.1. Lineage (NCBI taxonomy): Eukaryota > Metazoa > Chordata > Aves > Psittaciformes > Psittacidae > Pezoporus > Pezoporus flaviventris. Next base: position 18,093,459 of record NW_026892584.1, on the reverse strand, counting down.
AGAAAGTTACTAGAAAGTTACTTGAATGAACATTCTTGTGATATTATTACCTTTGACATGCGTTCTTTAAGAGTATGATTTCCTTTTGAAATGGGGGCGGTGCACTGCATTTGACCTCACTGATCTCATAGTACTTTTCCATAATTCTAAATTTTTTTAATTCCTTGTATTTATGATGAGATGTAAAAGCACATGTTGCATTTGTCTTCCATGTGACAATGAACAGTAAAGTGGCCAAAGGATTATAGTGTGCATCGCTAGAAAAACTGTCCACTGGGTTAGAGGAAGGAACAACACAGACTAAGGCCCTTGCACTACCAGCTGTTCTGTTTACTGTAAGAGCACTAGCATAGTGTATACGTTCTTCAAACACACTTCTGAACACGTATATTCTTCCATGTATTGAATCAGTGGTAAATCTCTTCTAGACTTTGTATGATTGCAATCTGTAACCTGCTAACCAAATTTTACTAAAAATTCTTGTAAACATTGTGTTTCAAACTGTAACTCAATTAAGAGATATTTATGAACCACTGTTTTCCTAGGGATTTTTTTGAGACTTCACGTTTTTCTTGTGAAGACATCTCTTCATCGCAGGAAAATTCAATGATTATAATGAAGTTTAAAAGTATAAAATAACATTTTGTATACCTTGCTATCAAGTCTGATAGAACATGAGAGTTATATGAAAATAAAATATGTGATGGTAACATTTTTGCTTATTTCTATATTTATCTACTAATAGCATCTAATAAGCGCTAGTGTTCTGTCAATAACTGGTTGCTAGAAGGCTTCTGAAACTTTTTAGTAAATAGAGAAAGTCAGAGAGTTTCTCTTCCTCCAAGAGGCTGCAAAAAAAATTCCAAGAACAGCCCACACAAATACTATGCATGAACTTGTGTACTTTAGAGGGTTATCCACATCAAATTATACATCGTTATTAAGGTAAAGTATTCTTAAGCTTATTGTTCTGTTTTTCTTTTAAGAAACTGGAAAGGCCTTCTTTTTGTTTTTTTTTCTTCTTGACTGTGCAACCCAGATATGTTATTTGTGGAAATAACTTTTTAAAAGTAATAATTTACTAAGTCTAAATCTTATGCAAAATATTTGTATTAAATAAAGGGAAAGGATAATAATAAAAAAAAAAAAACAAAACGTGGCAGAAAACCTGCTGAAGGTATTAGTAAGAACCTAGTAAAATAGATTTGAGTTAAATGCTTAACAACTCCCAAATCAAGTATTTTACATATTAGGTATCTAATTTAAAATATATGAAGCAGGTTAGCACCATTTCAATTTGCTCAGCATTACTGGATAGTACGAAGGACAGAAAGAGAGCTCATAAAGTATTTCCATTAATAAGCTTTCCTTCCTGTATCCTTCACCTTTCTGATATCCTTCCCCAGAACACCCAATACATGTTAAAATGAAACAGACCAACAGAAATCAAAAGCTATACAACACAGATGCTACTCCAGCCATCAGAATCAGGTCACTTTTAAACTTCATTAAATTGCTGTCATATGGTGTCTGCTGACATGCATCAGACTTTGGAAAGTCTTACTCATCAGGTATTCTCTAAGATTGTTAACAAGAACAGCAGCTCTCATCAGGGGTCCCCAAAAAGCAGCTAATTAGGGGACAAAGGTTGCTTGGATTGTGACAATTACACCTGTAGGTCCCTGCAGAAACATCAAAATCTTGAACAATTGTATGTTTGGTTGCTTAGTGCAAGAAATAAAGAGCTAGTATGTTAAAAAAATGAGAGGCAGAAACTGTCAACCATTTGAAAAGCTTTACGAAAATGATCATCCAATTAGTGGCTATGATCAAATCAGGCATGAACTCTCTCGATGGCTCCATAATTTTCCTTCTTGCATGGTGTAATTTCATATAGCTCAAATGAACTCATGAGAGGTAATTCAGTTCCAAACAGTTTTCTCATCACTGCTAATTATACTAATACATTGAAATGCCTCCTACAAAATGCATGAGCCCTTTAAGCCACCTCATTAATGTGATATAATTTTTTGCCAGAATATATATCAAACCTATTATCACCACAGGTTTTCTTTAGCATTTTTTTCAAAATGTCTATCAAAAAGCTGAAAAAGTAGATTTCTTTCGTCTATTTTCAACATAATTAACTGGTTCTTTGAACTGTGATTGTTGATTGTGGTATTTTTTTTAAAGAGTACGAGCAAAATACAGTATGATAAGGGTATTCCTCATACCTACAGGTTCTTTTCCCTGAGTATTTGATTCCTTAAATCTTTTTTCAGTTGTAGCTGATTCTTTAAATGGCAAATGATGCATGCAATAATGTGCAAAAATGAGTTATACAAACTGAAAGCAGGGGTGCAAAAAGAAGCATCATCTGAGACTAAAATAAAGACAGATTTTATGGTATTTATGTCAGTTAATTTAACTGCTGGTAGGGGCTTTTGTTGAAACATGAGTTAGTTCCAGTGTTTAACCTTGCAGCATTAATTTATGCTTTATGGCATGAGTACTTCATCACTCCCTCCTTGGGAAGACAGTTATCTCATTAGCCAGAATTTAACGAAATGCAAGGATACACTTCTTAATTTCAAAGATTACTATAACACAAATCAGGTGTAAATCTCAAACTGACTCTCCTTTCCCTTTACTCGTTTAAAAAAACAGATTCATTTTGCAATCATATAACAGAAATTCATCTGGTGGGATGAATTCTACTACTGCTATTTTAAAGGCATTCCTGATCTGTGAAAGCAGGTTTAACTTTGCATTCAGTAATATTGGTGACATTTAAGGTCTGTACAAAGTTTAAGGTTTATAACCCATTGTAAATACTACAAACAATTATGAATGTATGGTGTTGGTTTCACCAGGGAAGGATGTCTTGCTCAAGAACTGTGGAGCAGAACCTGGCTTCATTTTCATAGAGTTGTATCTAGATCAGTAAGAATATGAGTATGCACAATCTCTCTCAAGACTAACATAAATTACAAGACTGATGTATATTTTTTACACTGATGCCTGTCACCATATCCAGAATCCCAGTAAACACAGACCACTATATTGCTTTGTAGTTTCATTTCTTTAAAAGATAAAGTGCTCAGACATGGGTTTACTATGTTTTTCATAAGCCTTTCTTTTGTTACTTAACTGTTGTAATAAATTAACTTAGTTTCCTATTGAAATCTCCATCCTGCAGTTCTCTGCATGGAAGTGTACTTCACTGAACAATAGCAGAATCTAGAGAACTGATTATGCAAAATGGTGGTTTTTTTTTTTTTCAGTGAAAAATGCAGGTGTTATGTGCTTGCTCATAATAACAATTCTTTAGTTTTTAAAATCTATTAAGGATTCTTGGTCTTACATAATGCTAATTCATATAATATTATGTTATGTGATGTTTTGTTATGCAGTATTTACTTACCAAATGCATCAGTATGAAGACATAAACACATATTTTCCCTAAGGTTAACAAATAGTAATAGCAGCGCTTTACATGCTTAGTAAGTTATAAATAATCTCCCACATTTTAAGACTATGAAGTCTGCCCATGACCAGCTGGATGCTTTATGTAATTGCTGGGGTGAGTAGCTGAATTGCTGTGGTGAGTAGCTTGAGAGAGGACGCCTGCAACACCGGGGCGGAGTGAGGCGAGATCAGCATCCAGGAGCCTCACCTCAGAGCGACAAGAGCCACCGACGAGGGATCCGCAAGTCCTCGACAGGACTTGCCCAGGAGCCAGCAGCTCAGCTCACGCGAGCAGGGACTCACCGGGGCCGGAGCCAGGAGGAGCAGCACCAGCTGTGAGTGGTTAAAGACCTGCCCAGGGAGCTCGGCGAACAGAGCAGGTGGAGGCTGTTTGCGCTGGCAGGCAAGCGGGGTGACCGCCTGATCAAGAGGACTCGACTGGAGCAGGAAGGACTGCTTGCTTGTGCTGAGAGACGTAGACGGACCGATCGACCAGATAGAGCATGGTCACAACAAGATCAAAACCTGTAGTTAGGAATAATGTGGGTACCCAGACTGAGCCTTCCTGCAGACATGCGGCCGTCCAGGTCTCTGGCTGCAGTGAATGCCTGAGCCCGGCACTTGTACTGGCGAGAGCCAGTGACACTGTTTGTGTGAGGTGTGAGTGAATAAATGATCTGCTCAGGCAGGTGGCTGAACTGAGGGAGGAGGTAGAAAGGTTGAGAGCCATCAGAGAGTGTGAAAGTGAAATAGATTGGTGGAGCCACACCCTAAGGCAAGGGCAGAGGGAAGTGGTTGAACAAGTGATGGATCCCCTTCCCTCCTACCATCAGATAGAAGGAGTGAACTTAAGGGACAAGGAGGTATGGAGGGAGGTCCCGCCTCAGAGAGGTAAGCGAAAACCCTTGCAATCCCTTAATTCCTCCCAGTTGCCCTTGAGTAACAGGTATGAGGTCTTGGAACTACAGGGCCAGGTAAATGGAGGTGGAGGGGTAAATCTATCTAGTGAGTCACCTAGGGCTTGTCACTCACCCCCTTGCCTTAGAACTTCCTCAGCCAAGAAGAAAAGAAGAGTAATTGTGGTGGGCGACTCCCTTCTGAGGGGAACAGAAGGGCCCATTTGTCAACCAGATCCATCCCACAGGGAAGTCTGCTGCCTACCTGGGGCTCGGATTAGAGATGTTAAAAGGAAACTCTCTGATCTGGTGCAGCCCTCTGACTACTATCCGCTGCTGGTTTTTCAGGTTGGCAGTGATGAAATTATTACAAGGAGGGCAAGGGCAATGAGGAGAGACTTCAGGGCCCTGGGACAGCTGGTTAGAGGGTCTGGAGCGGAAGTGGTGATTGCCTCCATACCTGTTACAAGCAAGGGTGAAGAGATAAATAGGAAGAGACTGCAGATCAATACATGGCTACAGGACTGGTGCCAAAGGCAGGTGTTTGGGTTTTTCAATCATGGGCTTCTATATGAGACACCTGGTTTGCTGGTGGCAGGTGGGATACACCAGTCCCAGAGGGGGAGAAGGTTTCTGGGGCAGGAGTTGGCAAGGCTCATTGACAGGACTTTAGGTAGGAAGGGGGAAGGGGAGATAAGTGGGCCTCTTAGGGACAAGCCCAAGAGAAACATGCTAGGGCTTGAAGGATGGCAGACTAGGGAGGACTCTCAATCTATTGTTTCATTCGAGGGAAAGGATAGTTGTTTAGACCTTGTCCTGTAGGGGAAAAGGGGTACCAGGGTCAGAGTCAGCAGAGCTCACTCAAAGAGCTTTAGGTGAGATTCAAAGTGCAAGGGGGTTGTAGCTGGGTTTGAACTAGAGGGGCATTGTTCTAGTATTAATGAAGACCAGAAGGCCTCCTGCCTTCCAAGGGTGCCACTAGCGTGCTCTGCTCACTCCCTGAAATGCCTGCACACCAATGCACGCAGCATGGGGAATAAACAGGAGGAGTTAGAAGTCTGTGTGCGGTCTAAAGGTTATGATCTGGTGGCAATTACAGAGACATGGTGGGACAGCTCACATGACTGGAATGTGGTCATGGATGGCTATGTCCTTTTTAGGAAAGATAGATCAGCAAAGCAAGGTGGTGGAGTTGCTCTTTATGTGAGGGAGAGACTAGAATGTATTGAGTTCTGTCCAGGGGCAGATGAGGAGCAAGTGGAAAGTCTGTGGGTATGAATTAAGGGACAGGCTGGTATGGGTGATACAGCTGTGGGGGTCTATTATAGACCTCCTGATCAGGACGAAGGAGTTGATGAGGCTTTCTACAGGCAACTGAAAGGAGCCTCATGACTACATGCCTTGGTCCTTATGGGGGATTTTAACTACCCTGATATTTGCTGGAAGACTTACACAGCCAATCATTCACAGTCTAGGAGGTTCCTCCAGTGCATTGATGATAACTTCTTAATGCAAATGGTGGACGAACCAACTAGGAGAGGAGCGCTGCTGGATCTGGTACTCACCAACAAGGAGGGTCTGGTTGAAGCGGTGATGGTCAATGGCAGCCTTGGCTGCAGTGACCATGAGATGGTGGAGTTTAGGATTCTGTGTGGGAGGAATAGAATACCTAGCAAGGCCACAATTCTGGATTTCCAAAGGGCCAACTTTGGCCTCTTCAATCAATTGCTAAGGGAAGTATCATGGGAAAGGGTACTAGGTGGTAAAGGGGCTCAAGATAGTTGGTCAGCATTCAAGGACCACTTCTTCCAAGCTCAGGATCAGAGTATCCCAATGGGTAGGAAGTCAAGTAGGGGAGCCAGGAGACCAGCATGGTTAAACAAGGAACTGCTGGGCAAACTCATGCGCAAAAAGAGAATCTATGGATTATGGAAGGAGGGGCTGGCCACTTGGGAGGAATACAGGACAGTTAGAGAATGTAGGGAGGCAGTTAGGACAGCTAAGGCCTCCTTGGAACTTAATCTGGCAAGTTGGGTCAAGGACAATAGAAAGGGCTTCTTCAAATACATAGCTGATAAAACTAACACAAGAGGCAATATAGGCCCACTGCTGAATGAGGTGGGTGCCCTGGAGACAGAGGATATAAAGAAAGCAGAGGTGCTGAATGCCTTCTTTGCCTCTGTCTTTACTCCTGCAGACTCTCCCTAGGGGACCCAGATTCCTATAGCCCCGGAAGGAGTCAGGATAAAGGAGGAGTTTGCTTTGGTGGATGAGGATTGGGTTAGGGATCAGTTAAGTAATCTGAACATCTATAAATCGATGGGTCCAGATGGAATACACCTGCGGGTGCTGAGGGAGCTGGCAGAGGTCATTGCTGGGCCACTCTTCATCATCTTTGGTAAGTCATGGGAAACAGGAGAGGTGCCTGAGGATTGGAGGATGACAAATGTCACGCCAGTCTGTAAGAAGGGCAAGGAGGACCTGGGTAATTATAGACCAGTCAGCCTTACCTCCATCCCTGGAAAGGTGATGGAACAACTTATTCTTGACACCATTTCTAGACATATCAAGGATGAGGGGGTCATTAAGAGCAGCCAACATGGTTTTACCAAGGGGAGGTCATGTTTGACCAACCTTACAGCCTCCTATGAGGAAGTAACTAGGTGGATAGATGATGGTAGAGCGGTAGGTATGTTTTTTCTTGATTTCAGTAAGGCATTTGATACTGTCTCCCACAGCATCCTCATAGATAAGCTAAGGAAGTGTGGGCTTGATGATCAGGTAGTGAGGTGGATCAAGAACTGGTTGAAAGGAAGAAGGCAGAGAGTTGTGGTTAATGGGGCAGAATCTAGCTGGAGGTCTGTGACTAGTGGAGTCCCTCAGGGGTTGGTGCTGGGACCAGTGCTGTTTAATATTTTCATCAACGACCTGGATGAGGGAACTGAGTGTACCCTCAGCAAGTTTGCTGATAATACTAAACTGGGAGGAGTGGCTGACACACCAGAGGGTTGTGCTGCTATTCAGCGAGACCTGGGCAGGCTGGAAAGCTGGGCCGGGAGAAACTTGATGAAGTTCAACAAGGGCAAGTGTAGAGTCTTGCATCTGGGGAAGAACAACCCCATGTACCAGTACAGGTTTGGGGTTGACCTGCTGGGCTGTAGTGAAGGGGAAAGGGACCTGGGGGTCCTGGTGGATAGGAGGATGGCCATGAGCCAGCAATGTGCCCTTGTGGCCAAGAAGGCCAATGGCATCCTAGGGTGCATTAGAAAGGGTGTGGGTAGTAGGTCAAGAGAGGTTCTCCTCCCCCTCTACTCTGCCTTGGTGAGGCCGCATCTGGAATATTGTGTCCAGTTCTGGGCCCCTCAGTTCAAGAAGGACAGGGAATTGCTTGAAAGAGTCCAGCGCAGAGCTACAAAGATGATTAAGGGAATGGAACATCTCCCTAATGAGGAGAGGCTGAGGGAGCTGGGACTCTAGCTTGGAGGAGAGGAGACTGAGGGGTGACCTCATCAATGTTTACAAATATGTAAAGGGTGAGTGTCAGGATGATGGAGCTAGGTTTTTTTCAGTGATGTCCAGTGATAGGACAAGGGGCAATGGGTATAAACCGGAGCATAGGAGGTTCCATGTGAACATCAGGAAAAATTTCTTTACTGTGAGAGTGACAGAGCACTGGAACAGGTTGTCCAGGGGGGTGGTGGAGTCTCCTACATTGGAGATATTCAAGGCCCGCCTGGACAAGTTCCTGTGTGATGTACTCTAGGTTACCCTGCTCTTGCAGGAGGGTTGGACTAGATGATCTTTTGAGGTCCCTTCCAACCCTTGGGATTCTGTGATGTAGAATGTGAACAAGAAGATATAAAGAAATTCAGAGCAAGTCTTATGTACTGGTACCAGGCTGGATTTTAGTCTATGTGTATCAATTGAAGGAGGAAACATCCTTGTCCACAGTATGGCTGTAAGAAGTGCCACCCATAGGCATACTAATTAAAGATGTTTTTACAGCAGTTAATTTTTAATTTTCTTTCTGTGTAGTAGAAATCACATCTTCAAGTCTATAGCAATCTGAAGTGTGATGATTTTTTTTCAGCAGACCAGAAAAGGACTGTCTTCTTCCAAACTAGAGTGTGGCCTTTGGTTTCTGCAGCCATAATTCCTTTATCTGTTTTCCAGAAGCAACCAAAAGTTCAACATGACCAGGTCACATCTGCTTGTCAGACAGACTGAAACTGGACAACACGGAGAGCTTAGCTGTGAACTTCAGGAAGTGCCGTTAAAAGTATAAAACCAGGCAAGTCAAATGCACCAAGAATAAGTGTTTACATTGTCTCATAGTGTAAGAATTTACTAACTTATCCATGAGACTTTGGTATGGAAATTTTTGCTGTTGGTCTGGCTCTGTACAGCCATCTGTATGAAATAAGCTGCCTCATGCTGATGCAAGGTGGCTAAAGAGGACAATCCTGAGTTTAGGATTTTCCATTTGTTTTAGATACCTTCAGAATCTTGTCAGAATAGATCATTGCTTTTTCCTTCACTGGATCTAGCTCTGTCAGGGTGAAGTCCATGTACTGTGGCGGGGACTGTCATGTCATTTATTATGTTTGTTTAGCACATTGGAGTATAACCTGACTGCCAGTTAGGTGCCAGTACATTAAATTGTAATAATAATAAGGCACTATGGAGAAGGGACATACTGAACAAGAATGCTGAAGCATATCTATTTTAATCTGAAACTCGCTGTGCAAAGTCCAATAGTTACTGAGAGCCTCAGCGGCCAAGATGTTATCTTCTACAATAAACTGCACTTCTGTATTGCCACCTAAAAAAAAAAAAAAAACCCAAAGGGTTGCTGCACTAGTCCTCCTAAATTCTGGTTCAAAAAATACCTGGTTCAAAAGGTATTTTTGAATACCTAATAATGAATTCCTCCCAAATACCTGCTTCAAAAGGGTCTGGTTTGTTCACACTGGATGCAAAACTGTTTTCCAACATTACTACTTTGTACTGCATTTAATGTATTGTGTGACTACACATATATTACATGATGTCAAAGGATGAACTGGCCCCTGGAGAATCTTGGTTTCAAGAACACCCTTTTCTACACTGAGCTTTCCTTCAGGCAGAAACTGAGTGGGCTGCAGGAAAAAGTACTTGTAAGAAATCCTAGGTTAGGAAAATGATCTGGTAGAAGATTTGCCATGCTAGTTAAGAGAAGGGGGGTTGTACTGCCATCCAGAGGGATCTTGACAGGATGGAGAAATAGGCTGACAGCAGCCTCATGCCTTTCAACAAAGGGAAGTGCAAAGTTCTGCACCTGGAGACAAATAAGCCCATGCACCAGTAGATGCAGGGGGCCAAGCTGTTTAAAAGCAGCTTGCAAGAAAGGATTTTTGGGGCTCTGGTGGACAGTGAGTTGAACATGAGCCATCAACAAGCACTTGCAGAAAAGGTCAACAGTGTCCTGGGTTGCATTAGGAGAGGCATTGCCAGCAGGAAGAAGGAGATGATCCTTCCCCATTACTCGGCACTGGCAAGGGCACACCTGGGTGTCTATGTCCAGTTCTGGGCTCCTGAGTATAAGACAAATATGGAGCTAGTGGACGGAGTCCAGCTATGGGCCACTAAGATAATTAAGGGACTAGAACATCTCTCATCTGAGGAAAGGGTGAGACAGCTGGGGTTGTTTGACTTGGAGAAGTGAAGGCTGAGGTGGGATCTTATAAATGTCTATCAATAGCTGAAGGAGGAGTGCAAAGAGGATGGAGTTACTGGTGCTAGATAGCCCTGCTTGAGCAGGAAAGGGTTAGAGCAGTGACCTCCAGAGATCATTTCCATCCTTAGCCATTCTGTGATTCCATGTGTCGTGGTTTAAACCCTAGCCAGACAGCTTGTTCACTCACTCCCAGTGAGTGGTGCCGGGCTGGAAGCAATCAAGGCCCACCTGCCTCCGGGGGCTCTCCCCTTCCTTGCTCCCTAAGGGATGGGGAGAATTGAAAGAGTGCAACTCCTACAGGTTGAGACAAGAACAGTCCAGCAACCAATGTACAACACAAATCACCACCACTACTACCAATGACAACAATGATAAGAGAAAATAACAAGGGAAGAGAATACAATACCACCTGTCAAGAAATGAGTCCGACCCAGAAGCCCATGTCCTTCCTGGTAACTCCCAGTTACTCCCCCGGGCATGATGTGCTGTGGTATGGAATACCTCTTTGGCTAGCTTGGGTCAGGTGTCCCGTCTCTGCTTCCTCATGGATTCCTCTCCTCCCTGGCAGAGCATGAGCCTCACAAAGTCCTTGGTTAGGGTAAACATTACTTAGCAACGGCTGAAAACATTGGTATTATCAGCACTGTTCCCAGGCTGGAAGTCAAAACACAGCACTTCACCAGCTACAAAGAAGGAGAAAAATTGACTGCTACTGCTAAACCCAGGACACCATGAAAGGCTCTACATGTCTTCAGCTATACCAGAAATCTACTGAATCAGAAACCAGGAGATGAAGCTTTATTTTCAAAGTTGATTTGGTTTGTGACTTTTGATAATAATGTGCTTAAATCAAAAGTTAGGAATGCTAACTTAGTAATGATTATGCTGGATCCTTGACTTTAAAATTTAAGAGTATGCATAAATGAGGTGGACCTGAAATCTAATAATGGACTTTGTCAGACCTTCTGATATATAGAAATAGTTTTTTTCAAAAGTAGATCAAAGAAATAATGAAATCAAGCAATAGAGAATATGCTAGCTAAAATCAAACTCAACAACTTGTGCAATTTTTCAGATCAAGAAATTTTCTTTGAAAATTCTTTAACTTTTCCAGAAAAGAAATATGAATTTGTGAGCTTTTCTCTTTCCTCCTTGTTGAAGGATGTATAAGCTTCCATGCTGGTTAGAAGGGTATTTTCCCACAGAATTCTTGCCAGTTCTGGGCTCAATTTAGTCCATTTGTCTTCTGTTTCTCAGAAGGACTGCCGATAGCTTTCAAAGGCAAACTTTTATTCATGACTACTCCTCAGTTTATTTTATTTTTGCCTTTCCAGCCACTCCTTTTCACACATCATCCTACAACTAATACTGCTTCCCTTCCAGTGGCTTGTATACACAGCATTCAATTGCTCTGGCTTTCAGAAGTTTTTTTATTATTTAAAGTCTAGACACATGTGAAGGTGGATGAAAGCCTAGATCTTGATTTCTAAAGAAATAATTTAGGGTGCAGAGATGGTGATTATTCACTATATTTAGAGATTGAATGAAGCTCACTGCTACTCAACTTTCTGACAACACACTTGTGTGCACAAATAAATTTTGCCTTGAAATTTATAAATCTGAATTTTGTTAAGGAATTACAACAGGGAAACAGAAAGCAAGGGGCCTGGATTATATTATAATCTCTGCTGTTTAGGATTTAGCCATTTGATTAAATTACCATTGCTTTAAGAGATAGTATGTGAGCTCTTAGCCCTTGGCAAATCCAAAGTAAAGTGCATTAGCATAACCTTCTTTCATTAAAGTTTAACCTAATGTGTATTACCTTATGTTTGACACAAACAGAATGAGTAAACAGCCACCACAGCTCAGCTGATGCATAGTAGTAACTCATTAACCTGCATGGCTCAGATACACAACTGTTGCTGTTAGAATATACTGACTTAAGTCACTCTTAAGTTTCAGCGAGTGTCATGACGTGACTGGTTTAGGAAAATTTAAGACTTCTTTTTTTAAGTAATGATGGATAAAAAGGAGTTACAGATAATTAGGAATTCAGGCAAGCTCAAATCAGTTACCATAAACGTCTGCACGCTATGGAAAATTAGTGATCTATACTTTTTTTTTTTAAGCAAAGCTCTAAATACAAATAATATTATTAATCACACATATCCAAAAATAAACTGGCCTGCTAAAATTTGTTTCCTTTTGCTTAAACATCCAAGATTGTATTGGCAGTTTGGATATGAAGTTTTAAATATTCGCATTGTTTACTCAAAAAAAAAGATTTTCATAAATTAGACTCAATTATTACTAGAATTGGTAATGTTTACTGTACAAAACTGTGAGATTCTCAGAGGCATGTGACTATACAAAACCATCAGCTTTTTCACTGAGGCCAGTGACTAAACTTTCACAGATTTTTGGCAAATGGAGGAATAAGTCCTGTCTAGGTGAAATAACTGGGATAGGAAAAATTCATTGGAAAATGGATTTTTAGAAATACAAAGTAAGTGATTCTTATCTTGTCATCCTTTGCAGTGATGATGCAAGGGTGTGCCTTAAACTGATGGAGTACATTGGAAAAATTACCTTCTATACAATATTCTGCTTGTGTAAAACATAGGTATATGCAGAAAAGTTGTAGCAGTAAAGGTTGTTTCTTTAAGCCAATGTAATTTTTTTGTCCAAAGTTTGAAGAACATGACCCAGTTTAACACTGCAGATGATGATTTATGTCTCAAACAAATTAACATAGAACCAATGTGGACCTGCCTGCAAGAACAATTAGAAAATATAATAATCATAATTTCTCCCAGTCTAATCTGATGTGATGGTAAAGTGAGGAAACTAATTGTTAGAAATTGAGGTCTTAGCTAACTTTTTTCAGATTTGCTTCCCTTATGCCTGTTTGAATATATTTGTCACTTGAACTTTCCTAGTCAAATAATAAGGCTGTTTCTGATTTTGTATTCCTAAGGCTTCTAATTATGCTTATTTTCATTCTGTTAATCTTGTATTTCTTGAAAAACTAAAGCACCAGTTTTGCTTATGTTAGGGGACTGCCACAAACAGAGGTTAAAACATTACAATAATTATGTACCCAGCAACATGACTAAAACTCACATAGATCATCTGATGCTTAAAAACCCCTGAATTCATGTTAGCCCATTCTGTTGGCATGCAGGCAGGGGTGTTGATTTATTTAGGTGGGCTACTGGGAAGTGTCAGCTGACCATGAAGACTATCTAGAAATTTAATTCTTTTAGAGGTCAGGGAGCAATACTTCATCTTGTAGAAATCAATTTCTAGATTTTCATTGTGGCATTAATGAAGAAAAGCTGCAATAGAAAACAGACCATTTTCAGGAATGTGATTCAGAACATTAATACCTTAATTTACATAAAATTAGTTACATACTGCTGCAGTAATTTAATTTATTTGACCAGGACTTTGCAACTGTGAAAAATAGATTCAGAAAGGCAAATCGGGACTCTTACATATTTTCTCCAACTGGCTGACTTTGCAACAATATGAAATCAGAATGATTTAATTGCAAGACATCAAAAAATAAGATGTGTTGCCAAATTTGGAAGGCTTGGATTTGGGGTAAAAGGTTTTAAAATGGAAATTAAAAAACAATAAATCCACAAACCCTGTATTTGAAATAATTGCTGTATTTTTTTATGTGTACTGAATAGGCAGCAGAATCAGAAGTTGACTAAAATTTTGACATATGGCACTGAAAATCAGGCACGTAGGCAAAAGGCAAAAGCCTTTTTTCTGAACAAAGAAAAGACACATGAAATAAATGACATAACTTTGGAGGAAGATGGGGGCTGAAGGAAAGAAAAGAAAGCATTATTTTTGTTACTAGATTCCTTAGTGGAAAATAAGATACAAAGCAAGCTTTTGCATCCTGAGTGTTCAGCTCCTTGATTTGCAGAATTCTCCTATCATCCTTCATCAGTAAAAATTAAAATTCATTGCCCTTTATCTTTTTAAAAACTGTCTTCAGTTCAGTTATCCACTGGGATTAAGTTGGAGTTGTGTTATACTGGTATAGTTAAAATGGTGGAAGCGATCTGGTGAGGATTCATTAAGATCAGTAAAATTATGATTTATACTATTTAGCTGCTCACATATTTGAGAAAGTGGAGAATAAGGTATGCTGAATATGCAGAAAAATACTAGATGCAAAGGGTTATGGTTTGATTGTGCTACAATTTTGTTAACTTCTCTGAATTATCCATCAAGAATTTCTTCAGTACAACTCAGAATTCTGAAATTGTCTGGATTTATAAAATGCGAAGATGATTCCCCATGTCTAAGTAACCTGTAGGTTCTTCCTAGAACTGATCGTATTCCTTGAAAAGACCTTACGTGTTAGCCAAAATATAAAATTTCTCTTTCAGAGACTATAGAATCCTTGTCTCTGAGAAATTCATATATCCAGCCTGACACCTCAAATAGGAAATTACAGAACATCCTTGTTTTGCATATTTCATTAATCCTCCAGCAAATATCTAGACAGTTCCTGATAGCTGTTAATGTACGTTGTCTTACTTGTCATAGTTCAGAAAGACACTATGTCCCAAGCAGACAGTTTGTCCCAGATGTCTCCTAACCTAGCTAAAAATCCATGGTCCTTTGAACTTGAGGTGGTCAGTGTATGGACAAGGACAATAGCCATGTGCAGCCAAAGGCCATATCCCCTTTTGCTCTTTGCATTTATAAAGCTTAGTTTTATAGCGAGAGCTTAAGTTTGGAGGCCTAAAATTTATATGCATCTTTCCCAGAGGCAAAAATGATAATTTTATCCCTGTTAACTTACTCTCGGGCAATGCATTCCTACTTCTGCAAATCAGCAAAGAAAGGACACTTCTAGGGCCACAACCATTTCTGAAAAATATTCTCCTTTGAAGAGTGGAAAAGCTTTAAAGTTGTAGGAATTGGCAAACTGATGTAATTATGTCTGCATTAGAACTTTTACTGATAAGAATGAATCATCAAGCAAAAAATCCATAAGCCCAGAGCTAGTGTAATTGCACTGCTGCAGCTTGCAGGTAATGAACTGCCTCTCAGAAAATGAAATACACTAATTTTATTAGTCACAACAATGCATGTTACAAATGTCAAATTGGTAACTGAACTACATATCTCAAAAGATCCGCATTCAGGACACATTCAAAAGCACAAAGGATGGTTTCTTTGGTGACCAACTACTTTGTAACTCCTTAGCTATTTCATTTTATAGCAAGCCTACAAATTTCCATGCAACTTGACCAGCTAAATTAAGGAGCATAAAGTGATGCATTATATATCAGTCTTGTCTGGATTCCATACTATAAAATTTCCTTGATAGTGAATCTTGTGTGTGTTTATTCTTACTCGTAAAGAGCACAGCCATTTGGAACATTCTTATTCTGCCCATATATCCCTCATATGCAAGCAAGACATATATATCAGGGCTATACCCCCAAGATTATGGTAGCACTCAGCACAGACAGCTTTAAATATGTTAATAAGTAAAGTGCTATTCAAATGATTTTTAGCTAATATTCGTTATGATATAAATAATGGCTCACATCATACTGATGAATGTCTAACGATTTTCAACAGAGATTTGACCTTCTTACATCAGTTGTGGCTCTACTGTGGCCTTTATACGTGGAGTAAGTATGCATGAAGTGAGATTTAGATTTACAGCATACAAACTGCTATGCATTAAGTCTCTTTGGAGATGTCCTTAAAACACACTGGATACAATGCAACCAACTTTCCAAATGGAATAAGCTACCTCACATAGAAACACGCTTATTGCACACATGGAGGAATGCACAGAACAATAGTTGCAGAGTAACTATTGTTTGGTGCCATATTTTTTCTTCATAAGCAGGTTCCCAGGAAATGCCTGGGATGTAAACTGGTTAAATTTAGAGCAATAAACCTATATGGTATGGCAATAAATATGAAAAAAAATCTTCCTGGTGTTGTGAAATCAGTTCTTTCAAGAATAATACACATGTATCAGCTATCTAAAATTTTCTTAGTATAAAATACCTTCTAATATACACAATTGTATGGACCTAGCCTTCATTCCTCTGTGAGCACATAGTTAAATGTCATGACTACAAGTAATCTGCAAGAAGCAAACAAATTCACAGTTACTTCTCTGATATGGTACCTCAAGTGGTTCTCAGAAGTCGGATAACAAAGTCAGATCTTGTCAGTGCTTTGTAAGATGTTAAAATGTTTTCATGCCTGACTCAGAAATCCACCTTTATGTGACCAGCTAGGCTTCCAGTACTTTGGGCATTATTCTGCAGCCACTGCTGCCCACAGAAGAAAACTACCCAAGTATGTTACTGTCCCTGTCGTACCGGTGTTGATTTTCTTGGCTGGATTCACCTGAAGGTGCTCTTTCTCTCAGAATGAGCTACAAAGAAACATACCCTGTTTGAAGCTGGGAAGTGTAATGCAATTTTTGTTAAGCAGCAATATTAATTAGTGATGAGTCTCTTCCTCATTGGAAAGCATGTGTCACTATTGCAGTTCACTGTAAGTCTGCAAAAAATTGGTTGCAGAGTTCTTCTTAAGTCTTGGCATGCTAAAAAGCATCTCCTGTATTCCTAATCCTGAAACCATATTAATGAAAACCCATGAAGCTTTGTTCAGATATTTTTTATATTTATAAGATATTTATAAGTCTCTTATAAAATCAGAACAGTAGCAGTTCAGATACTCTATGGCAGCGGCACATGTTTGAAAGTGTTGAGTGTACGAAGTTATATCTAGGGCCTGGAAGAATGCTGCAAGAGTCAGCTTTTCAGCATGATGAGAAAACCATTGAAGTATTTTTGGTTTTCATCAAATATTCTGAGTGGGTTTTTTAATTAATAGATTAATTAATCAATGATGCAGTGAACTGAATCATACACTAAGTCTTTTTGGAAAAATACCAGATAAAAGAGTACACTTGATTAAAAACAATAAATATCCATAGTGCCAAAAGATAAAAAAAAAAAAAAAGCAATAGAAGTTTGAATGGATAAAAATATTAGTTTTAATGTTTTTTTTTTTTTCCAGTTTACCGGTTTAAACTCATTTCATAAAACAACAGAGGCTCTAATTGAATATCTGCTAAAAGACTAGATCTGTGAAAGTACTATTGTATAATTTTTGTGCAACAAGGATATCCATTTAATAGGTTTCCACACCAGCTTTGATCACATTTGGAATTATTCTGCTTTTTTTTTGTTACATTTTCTCAGTTATTTTTTAAACTTTTTAATGCTTTCTTTGAAATATATGAACCTTTTAATGTATGGATAATTTATGCAGCTCCTAAATTTAAATGCCTGGTGGGCGTAATTTTCCTATTTTAGTTTACTTCTATAGCTGCCTTCACTTTGTCTGGAATATATTATTCATTGTCTCCAAATTATAACAGGACTGACGTGTTAGAGTATAACTCCTTAAATTCATTTCAACATTTTAACTATTTGCATAACAATCCAGGGGGGTAGAAAGGTTCCCTGGCAACCTCTTTGTCTCAAAGAAATTGTCAGAGACTTCTAATGTTGGTAACTGTGTTTGCAGGAAAGTGCAACGTATTTTAACATGACCTTAAGAATATGAGCATGAACATGTTTATGCCAGCATCGTGACCTTTTCTCTTTTTTTTTTTTTTTAATTTTGAAAATGTTCTCACAAATCATGGGTTTTTAAGTCTGTATAAAGATGCATATCTTAAGCACGCTAAACTTTTCATTGACAGAAGTGGAGGGTCTTGCTAGAGTTAAAACTGATAGATTTCCAGATTAAAACACATTTTCAAGTGGTTCTTAAAATGTATTAATTGGTTTGCAGGGTTATTTCAGCATAAATGCAAGTTTTCTGCATTTAGAATGTGAAATGCAAACAACAGCACTTGGGCCACCTGCAAGGATTTCTTGCAGAGCACTGCATAGGATCGAAAAGGGAGTTCAGCAGAGGCGTGTCAATGGAGTTGCAAAGTGAAACTTTTTTGTGCTGGGCATGAAGTGGGGTGATGAAAAATGACTCAGCAGAACTTTGTTTCATAGCATAGCCCTTGGTCTGACAGGTGTAACAGGACTTAGGCTCCATCAGATATTTCTACTAGAACCTTTTCCTTTCAGTGAACATTGCAAAGGGCCAAAAAAAGATTGTTTTAAAACACAACAGCAACAGCAAAGCAACACACCCCAACCTTTAAAGCTAGATTCTATTTAACCATAAACCTACAGAACAAACTTCAAGAAAATTCAGAAGGAAACAGACCTGTCAAATCTTGTCTCCCAGCAGGGGTTATATTGTCTTTTCTGTATGACTCTTGGTGCAGTGTCTGCTTTTCGGTCTTTCTGCCTCTTCAAGGAAAGACTTTCTTTCAGTCTGGGGTTCCCTGAGCAACTTGCTCTCACATCCTCCCTTCTGCTCCATGGGCTGACATGGGGTCTTGGATAGAGGGAAGGGTAGGGGGAGCCCCAGAGAAGGCTGGGCAAGGGCAATCAGGGCTTGGAGTGCCCCCAAGTACCATAGCTGTTTTCAGCATGAATGTATCCTTTTGCTGCCTCAGGATGCCTTTTAAGAGGAATTTAACAACACAAAATGGGTGCCAGGTGGAGAAAAGGGGAGAAGCTAAAGCTATTGCTTGTTAGAACCTGACAGAGTGTTATGGGATTTGCCTCATGAATTTTGTTGTAAAAATTTATGCAAGACTAACAAATTAGGTATATTATTTATGGTGTAAGGTATGCTCATTCTTTACACTAAACCATCAGATGTCACAAACCTTCTGTTTATACAGTAGCTCAGAGGACACAGTACTTGGCTAAGAGGCAGTAGACCTCTCAAATTCAGTTTAGCATTTAGGATAATACTATTATTAGGCCTAGAAATAAGGCTCCGGAATATTCTGTAACCTTTTCTGGTGAAATAGACCCATTTTTTAGAAAGAAATAGAGGATTCATAGAGCCAGGGGAAGAGAGCAATAGATACCATGTGTTCACAGAAGTCCTGATGACCTTCTCATGGAGCTTTACTGTAGGATTGGCTTAGATCCTGCTAAAAGACCATAATTTTATAAGTTATCCTATGTGGGGATACATTTGTAGAACTAATCTGAAGTGTCCTTGGTGCTATAGGGAATCGAAGCTGGGGTCATCCAAATCCTAGACTAGACATTTAAACGCAGTTTTTCATGTTTTGCCACGAAGAACATTAAATGTTGAAAAGTACAATTCTGTGCCATGTAAACAAAACAAAATTATATGTCTAATAGCTAAATATAGGTGTTCTAGTTTGTATATGAACTTAAAATAGAAAAAAAGTCTCTATTTTGAGACATGACATAGCAGAGTGGAGTCATGGTAGGCAACTAGTATTCCTAGACACTGAAGTAATCAAAATGACAGTAATCATGAAAGGAGTAATAGTTATTCTTAAACAATGTTAAAATAAGTAGTAGAACAAGACGTGGTATAGTCTTGTAGTCCATATAGTCCATGGTATAGTCCCATTGGAAAACTGGGAATTTGGACTGGTTCAATGGGGGCAAATACTGTCGGTGCTTTTTTAAAGCTTGTCCAGTCTGTGTATTCCTGTAAGCAAAATATTTGTTAGGTGACTTTATTACTGTCCTGTTTCCTAAGCTCATCAGATATGAGCTAAACCCCAGGTTTTTTTTGGGAATGACTTCTGCTACAGTTTGTTGAGAATTTGTCTGAAAGCGGGTATTTGGCAGGCCAGAATGAGTGGCAATCACATAAGAAAGAGAGCTGTGGACTATGTAGACATCTCCTTTGCCATTCCTATCATCTTCTCACCCCACTCTACTCCCTCTGCCTCTCTGTGGAAGATTCTGAAAAAGCAAGGGCAAGGAAACAGGTTTCTAAACAGAAATCTTTTTGTAGAAGAGACTAGTTCCATTACATGCATGTGGTAGTACAAAGAAGCATATGGAGCTTCAAAAGGGAGCAACTAAGGCGTCAGCAAAACCTGTCTCAAAGAGTGAGACCTGTCTCAAAAAGATTCAGCCTAATCAGATAACTTGTAATGATTAGAGTTTCATGAGTGTTAACACTATTGCAGGTTTGCCTCCAAGATTAAGAAATGATTGCTAGCTATATGCAGAGCTTTTTCTAAATGTGAAAGCAATATCTATTTTCAGTTTTGAAGCATATGAACTTTATATAGCATTAAAAAAAATGTAGAAATATATTGAACTGAAACTTAATTTATAATTTATAAGTTTGGCCAACTGCATTCAAGCTTCACCACCAAATACAGGATTATAATTATTAAGCCATTTTTCACTGGGGAGAAATACATTTCAAAACCAGTTTAAGCTTTCTCTTCCAAACACAAGAATATAATAGCTTAATTAAAAAGATAAAATATTGTTTCTCAGTGTGATATTAATAGGAGCACTAGTTTTGGAGTTTTAATGAAGAAATATTCTAAAATAGCTGATCAAAATTTAAAGTATAACGATTGCTGACAGTGGTGGTGTTGTTTTCAATTTCATCTCCTGCAAGGATCAAAATGTCTCTTCCATCTCCCAGTCCTGGTGGTCCCTTGATATCCCTCCCTGTTCTACCGAGAAGTTACATCATTTCAATACTACAGATGCCGAGCCCGTATAAAGAGCTTCGATATAAATTTTAGATTTTTTTTTCATATTTTTAAAATGTCGGGCGGATATCTCTTAGTTTCAGAGTATCATATTAGACACAATTTCTGTAAGACCACTGCTCTCAAACTCTTGATTCACAATGTATCTAATGATATTTGATATGCTTTGTATGAAGTAATAAAACCAAATGACATGTAATAACAAGTGTCTGAAATTTGGGGATTTTGTATTTTTAGAGTGTAGAACATCCATCTCATATGCCTATGAAGTGTGAAAGTTAGAATCAAAGGCTTAGCTTCCAGAAGACAAATATAAAAGCTTCCAACAGGCTAATTTCTTGGTGAATATTTCTTGTTCTAAAGTTAACTTTGTGATTGGAAGGGCTTGACACTTATTTAATATATTGTGTTAAAGTCTTGACATTGCTGCAGGAACAAAATTGAACTGAAGAGAATTTTGAGCAATCATTTCAGGTAGCTCCCAGACCCAAGTCATGGCCAGATAAACCTAAACTGTTCTGCAAGAAGTCTAACCAGATTCAGTATAGTAATGCTATGATGTCAAATATGCTTTGTCCTTTGTGCCTATGATGCTTTTTCTGTTTTAGAAGCATTTTAAATCAGTCATAGCAGAAAACATGGAATTAGGGCTATTGTGAACATTTTCCAGACACAAATTTGTCAATTGATAAGATTACTGGTGTTATTTGGTCCTTGAGTGAGCAGTGGTAAGCCTGTGACTGGCAATAGATCAAGCAGTACACCTGGAATAGGTAGAACTAACTCTTGTGTAATGCTGAAGCCTACCATGGATGACTGGCTCTTGAGTAATGTAGAATTCAGATGCACATAGATCAAACACTGTGATGAGTGTGAAGCAGCTTGGGTGTGATTGTCTCCTCTTGCTGGTAAGAACTCTGCCTTGCATTTTGTGAGGAAGTTGAGAGATGTGGTAGTGCAACTTCACTTAGAACAGGGGATCCGAAGCTCTGAAGCTTCGGAAAAGCTCTCTCACTCTCTAGCAGATAGAATGAATGGAAGGAAATGGGTTCTTATAGCAATGGATCTTGCCATTGTAACTTCTCCTCAGGTAACAGGTGTGAACATACCTGCAGGTACAGCCTGGCAGTATATTAAAAGGACAGTAAGGAAGTGTTATTAGCTCCTAATAGTTTCCTTCAATTATGGCCTGTCCTCAGCCTGCTCCTCTATCTCACTGTGCAATTTACCATGCAAATCTGGTCTGATCTGAAATGAGACGTGATCATTTCAGTAGTTTAAGAGAATTGCCTTGCATGGCTGAAAGGAAGTGAAGAGCTGGATTGATGAGTGCTTATGAAACCCTACCATGCATATTTATATGATCAAATAGTTGTTTTTTTTTTTGTTTTAGCTTTCAGGGGTTTGTTTTTTGTTTTTTTTTTTCTTTTAATTAAAAACTTAAATGTAAACCTGATGTAGCTACCCTCCATCAATTGTTTTGGTAGGTAGCCTATTCCTTCTGATTAAAACATGTAGAGATGAAAGTGTATATTTGAGTCTCAAGTTCTAGGGACTAGGATCCATGTCCTCAGCCTTTTAGGAAGGCTGATATGAGGTTTAACCATTAGACTGAGAATTGAGAGGTCTGGGTTCACTGTATTATTCGATTTGACATTATGTAAAAAAAGCTCACTCATTTCTCTGGTTTAGTTTTCATAATTAAAAAGTAAACAATAATAATACTCTTGCTGTGTCTGTATTATAAGCTCTTCGCATCAGTGGTGGGCTGTTACTTATTTTGGATTTCTAAAAGTGCCAAAAGACACTGTTTGACTTTCTTGGCAGTTCCATAAGAGAAATAATAATAAAACACTAAAAACCCTCTTTAAAAGTAGTTACTAAGGAAAAAGTAGGGAAGTAATAAGCAGAAAATAAAAACAATTAAAGGACAAAGTGATTCTTTACCTTTTATATGCTTTAGTTTTAAAAGCAAAAATAAATGAAAGCTAGGATAATATTTCAGAAAGAGACATCTTGCAAAAAGGTAGAAGCAAAAATTTAAAAAGAAACTGAGGAACTGGTGATTTGCGGTAGGTCTTCTATTTGCTTAATTCTAAGAAGCTGCACATTAGCAGTGTGATTTCAAACCATCTAAAAGAAGATGATTACCAGGAGCACAGCAGGACATTTACATTGTGTGTACTAATTATATTTTATTACAAATTATTGGTTTCCCAAGTACACCAGTCTTCTTGGGTGAATGCAGAACAGTATGCTGTGCATTTTATTATTGATAGAAATATTTAGAGATTATAACTGTATCCTAAGTGACAGTAGACTTGTTGATGGTTTTGTAGCGAACATGTCCCCTGCTATACAGTAGCTATCTGCAGCGTGGCTGGTTTGAAATGCCTTGGCAAGTCTCACTGTTGCAGCAGTCATATGTTGATCTGATCTACAGAGGCACTGGGTCCAAGTTCTGTTGGTTATTTGTCTTACTTAGCAGTAAGTTAAGCAGTGTGAAAAACTGTGCAAATGCTCTTTTGGGTCATTATGTTATTGTGCATCATGTACTATATATTAATATATTTTGAGCTTGTGTACACGTCTTGCTAAATTTATTTGTTTTTAGAAAATAATTTTTGAAAACCTGCACATTTTATCACAACTGCTTCTTAAATGTAACATATTTATCATAAAGTATTTTATTTATTGAATTTTATTTGCCATCGAGAGAGACAGACATGAATATAATGTTTAAAAAGATGTCTATTGATGTGAGAAAAATGCAAGCTGTGTGGTAGAAGCTCAGTGAGTGGGAGAAATGTAAATGTTCTCTGCATTTTATCTCACATGACAGAATGCATTATGGTCAAAATAGTGTCTTCTCAGAGACACAGGTTTCTAACATCTGCATAATATACACTTTTGTGTAAGCTCTTTATTCTGCATGCAATTGTTTAGTTAAATGCCCTACAGTCTCATTTATAAGGCCCTCTTTCATGCCATCACCTAGTATGGGTTCTGTACCTTAGATACATATAACTCAATTATAATTACCATGACAATATATAACACCTTTTTGAAACCCTCCTCATGTGATACAGGGGTGTGGTATGTACTGATGTCAGAAACAAGCTGTTTTCATCAGACAATTAGTTGTCTTTGACACAGGCCTGCATTTCCCACCAATTAGTAGAAACAGCAGGGTGCATTTCCAGAATTTTGCAGAGCCAGCAGGTCATGTTATTAAGAGGAATTTGGAATATTTAAATAAGTTCCAATACATATTATGATTTTCTTAATTTGCTAAGATCAATAGCTGCTTTTTGTCTCTCGAATCATTTCTGACTCAACATAATGTACATAGATTAAACGTCTTATGAGATTTACTCTTCCTGTCAACAAACAGTTTTATTTTAATCTTTCATACCTGATGAGTGCTGTTAGCAGCCAATTGAAGAAGAACTCAAAGTTACAATATCCTCTGTCGTAGTTCAGATGTTAAGCCAGGACACGTGATGTTAACAATTAAAAAGATGATTCTGTAGCACAACCTTCTAATCAGATATGCAAATACAAAATGAGCATGTGGGTCAGATTTTAGCTATAAAGAAGTTGGGCTCAGGTGTCCTTCTTTGCCATGCCATGAAATCATCTTAGAAATGTCTTCAGATGTTATGGATCTGAGTTGCACAGACAGCAGTATGAGTCAGAATAATTTAATGCTGCTGTGGTCAATTTTGCCATAGTGGCCGGCAGTGCTGAAGGGCTAGTGCCTGATCAAAAGCCATCAAAACTCAGCAGAGACTCCTGTTTGTGAAAACAGGCTTTCAGTGTGTCCCTGACAAAAAAAAAAAGGCAGAGGGTGGGGGTGGAGAATGACATAAGAACATCCTACAGACTTCTTCCCAGGGGTACTGTGGTCTACATTCAGAAGGGTTGTTAGTAGCTCAAATTGGCATGTTTAATTGTAAATTAAAAAGACTGAATAACAACCTTGCGCTTGCACATGGCTATCTCTTTGATGAACCAAACTAACCATGCTTGTCAACACTGCAGATGTGTGCAGATAATATGTAGTGTGTTCTTACTGCTCTCCTTTCCTGCTGGTCTGTACCCCCAAACTTCTTTTGTTACAGTGCTGTTCTTAGTTCACTTTAGTTTTTGTATGTTTTGCTGCATACATTTTCTTGGAAAGCTTCAGTTGATTAACTTGCTTTCACTTATCCACATCCCCCCTTCTCCCTCACTTTTAAGTGCCATTGAGGTGTTAAAAGACAGCCTAGCCATACAACAGGCTTCCTAGACACTTGGAAATCTTGCCCCAGCTGGGCATGACTGAAGTCAGGAAATTCAAGCAGCATTCTTTGGAGCTCCAAGGAATCATTGCTGTGTCTGTATTTTCTGTAAGTCTGGGAAGGGACAGCATAGATGCACTCTCTGAAAGCTTCCTTGGCTGAGGCCAGCCCTGGTCTGCAGTTCTCCCTAATTTTTCAACTGCACAGGGGAAACCCTGGAATTTCTTGAAGCTTAATATGTGCAAACTCTCCATTCTGTTGATCTGGATATGTACAACAGTACACTGATACATGGAAGACCTGGGCTTATAACACCTGTATCAGCCGTAAAGGGAACCAGGTTACTAAATTCCTCATACAGCAATAAGAGAATAGGCAAGGCGCCTATTTTGACTTTAGAATTCTTTCCTACAAGGATTTCCCTTGTGCCTAGTATGAGCATATAAATGGCCATTTTATTGTATTAAATATGTATCACATCCATCATTTTAAATGCTGTGCTGTGATGAAGGCTTCTCAGTCCAAGAATCAGTTCTGAAAATATTTAAACTTGGCAAGCTTAAACATACTCAGCGGAATAAGCCTGAGGATCCCATTCATGGAAATGTTATATACCAGTTACATTTGTTTTTTTAGTTAAATTACACAGAAGAAGTTGGTAGAATATTGTTTCAGCATGAATTACAACATTTTTATATTCATTAATCCAAGTTCTTGAATGCCTTTAGTGGTGATTTTCCATTGTTCATCTTAGTTACTATGCAAACCTGGAAAGAAAAGGGGATAAAACCAGTCTCAGGTAGCAAAACAACTGAAAATATACAAATGTAAAACAATTAAAATCCTTTCCTGGACCAAACAGTAGATGATGATTAAATGTGAATGAGTTTAAATCAACTCTTCAGATAGTACGAATTATTAGATTTATGCCTTAGTCTT